>NC_044255.1:3711215-3915776 GCF_003957555.1 Calypte anna | reverse complement strand
GGAGGGCTCTGAGTAAGAGCAGGACCTCCACCTTGACGCTGCTGACACCGCGTGTCATCGTCTGCAGGATGGTGTCCAGCAGGGCCTCGCTCTGCATTTCTGCTGCCTGTGTGAACAGAGAATTGATTTCTGTGCTGCTGGAGCAGGGGAGGAGCAGCCTGGCACAAACACCTTGTGCTGAGCACCAGCCTCCTGGCCTGGTCTTCCCGGCAGGCGCTGCGGCATTGCTGCTGCCCCTCCTGCCTGTGGGGGACAAGGGAGAGCCAGGGAGGGCAGGGAGGGCTCTGTGGCCCCTGCTCAGCCACCTCCTTCCTCTCAGCCAGGCCCCAGCCACCGCGTTACCCCCATGCCCCAGCCCCAGGCTGCCAAGGCGGCTCCACCTCGCTCACCATCTGCGGATCTCCTGACAGGGTCGCCAGGCCCCTGAGTGCCAGCAATTGCCATGTGGGACTGTAAGAGTCCAGGTACTGCTGGAGGTGGTGCAGGTCACCTGAAGTCTTTTCAATGTCCTGGCAGCCCAGCAGCTGAAAGAACGACAGCAGTGAGAGACGGGCAGAGCTACAGGATCCCAGCACTGTCCGGCTCCCGGTTCCCACTACCAGCTCAGGGCCTGACACAGGGGCTGACACAGCCCTTCCCATCCTAGCCTGTCCCGTCCCGGGGGAAACCCAGACTGTGGACACCCAAGGCTGCTGAGCAGTGCCCCAGCAGGAAGGGCAAGTGGGCAGAGGGACTGACAGCAGAGCCCTCTGTCCCAGCTCCAGAGACTGTCATCCCACCCGGCAGCCGCCTGGGACAGAGCGACGGCTTCAGAAGCATCTGCCGGAGGCACTGCTTCCCACCAGCCTTACCTCAACGTAGAAAGTCAAGGCTAAGGTGATCTGCCAGTGCCCCACAGGCCCAAACATCGCCTTGACGTGCTGGAACAGGGAGCAGCGCTGCACTGCTGAGCTCTTCCTCCTCATCTCTCTGGGCAGGGAAAGAAAAGCAGCGTTGGTGGTGAGAAGGGCAGGCAAAGCCTTGCTGGCATTGAGCTCTCTGCCCCTGGGCATGGGCTGCCAAGGCTGAAAGGGGCTCTCACCTGGCCAGCAAACTGGCTCCTCTCTTGAGGGCATCACTTCCAAGGAGGAGGTCCCAGCCACCCTCCTGCTGGATCGCCTGGACAAGCTCTTCAGATCCAGCAGCACAGAGCAGATATTTCGTGGCCTTCACTGCCACCTGCTTCTCGTCTCCCTGAATCCGTGGAACCTTGACAAGTTGGCTGATCAGGGCCATGAGGAGCCTGGGGAAGAGCACTCCCAGGCTTTCCTGACACTGGGGCCACTGGATGAAGGTGCACAGGGCCTGGGATGCCTGCAGAAAAGACACAGGGACAGCTCTCAGTGCACGGACGCTGCTGTTGCACTGCCCAAGGCCACAGAGAGCCCCATGGAGGCTGTGAGCCATCTGCCAGCACACAGTGGATGAACACGGTGTCCAGAATGCTGCAGGGTGGTTCCCGTTTGTGCTCAGGGGCCCCAGCAGCCCCACGGGGCTGGCACAGAGGGGGTTGGTGCAGGGCAGGTCCCTGCTGGCCCTGAGGGGCTGTGTCCCCAAGTCCTGGAGGAGGTGGGTGTTTGGGGCAGGCAGCAGGGGCTGCCTCTGCTTGCCTAGGGAGCCAGGAAAAGCCCTGAAGCTGAGCAAGACCTGCTCTGCTCACTCACAGCTGAGCCGGTGATGCCTGCTGTGGAGCTCTCCATCACATCCAGCAGCTCCTCGAAGATCCTCTGGGTGTTTCTGGCTGGGGACAGCATCACCTCCCAGATGGCCAGGGCAGTGCTGCAAGCCAGAGCGCTCTGTTAGCAGGGCTGCCTCGGCCACCCTGCTGTGCCCGGGCTATGGAGCAGGTCCCCAGGGCTGGAGGGGCTCCTACCTGTCACACTCTGGACTGATCTTCAGCAGAGTCCTGACCGTGTCCTTGGAGCACCTCTCAGGCAGCAGCCAGAGCAGTGATTCCAGGCTCTGCTGGGCTGTCAACCTGGGGACACGCTGCAGGGTGCTGTGGATGCACCTCAAGATCTCTTCTGCCTGAAGGGGACATGGGTGAGGATGGTAAGACAAGAGGGCATGGTCCTAAGCTCTGCCAGGGGAGGTTAAATATTAGGAAGAGAAGAAATTCTTCCCAGAGAGGGTGATCAGACATTAGAATGGGCTGCCCAGGGAGGGGGTGGATTCTTCGTCCCTGGAGGTTTTAAAGAAACCATCTGATTCTATGATTCTCTGATTCTGTGATTCTATGAGTCTTTGGTGCTGCCACTGCAGTGCAACCATCTCCTCAGATGGCACTGCAACTGCTGCCCTGCCCATCCCATCCCTCTCTGCTGCCTTGCCCTGGCTTCAGGTGCCCAAGAGACCGGGATCTGGGAGGGAGGAAGCAGGGAAAAGCACCAGGAAGGTGTGATGGGCAGGACAGGGCAGCCCCAGGACACTTACATCCACCAGCCAGAAGCCAGGGTCACTCGTGGCCATGTCCAGCAGACTGCAGGCCACCTGGCTGTCCTGGGTGCTGGAATCTCCCAGGGCTGCTATGGCTGTGAGGACCAGGCCCGTCCTCTCTGCAGCCCAGGAGAAAATTCCAAACTCCTGCAGGGAGAAGAGAAGAGAAGAGAAGAGAAGAGAAGAGAAGAGAAGAGAAGAGAAGAGAAGAGAAGAGAAGAGAAGAGAAGAGAAGAGAAGAGAAGAGAAGAGAAGAGAAGAGAAGAGAAGAGAAGAGAAGAGAAGAGAAGAGAAGAGAAGAGAAGAGAAGAGAAGAGAAGAGATGTCAGTGCCCTGCTTGTGCTGCTCAGCTGGGCCATGCCAGGAGCCCCAGCAAGAGGTGCCCGAGCCAGGGGCCCGAGGGCTGGAGCTGCTGCTGAGGCACTCCATGGAGGGACAGCCTGGCATAGGAACCCTCTCAGCAGGGAGAGTGAGGCCAGGCCAGTCCCAGGCATTTTGGGAAGGGTCCCTTGGAAGGGTCCCAGCAAGGAGGGAGCTCCTTACCTTGGCAAGGCCACTGGTGCCCATCTCATCTGCTGCTGACACCCGGCCTGGGGAGGAGTGGAGGAAAGCTAAAACTCTTGGCCCTTGCCCACGGCCTCCCCAACGCTGTTGATGCAGCATGTTGAAGAGGAGCTGAAGAGCCTCTGCTGCCACGGAGCTGATTTTCCCGATGCTGGATGCGCAGCAGAGGATGAGATGTCCCACCAGCTCTCCCAGGCCCTGGAAAAGCAGGGATCAGATGGCTGTGGAGGTGTCTGCCCCAGCCCCTGCACGCTGCCAGCTCCTCTGCCCAGCGCAGGGTCCCCTCTCAGCAGCCCCCAGCCCAGGGGAGCAAAGCAGCAGGACAGGGGAGGCCCAGCTGTCCCCAGCAGGAACAGCCTCCCCTGCAGCCCTGCTGTCCCCTCTGCCTCTCCCTGCTCTCCAGCCCTCAGCTGCCATGAGGACTGGGACTCGGGATAGCCACAGAGTGAGTCTCCAGGAGAGTGGGGAGGGCTGAGGGGGGCACCGGAGCTTGCCTGGCCCGAGGGGCTCCTTACCCTGGCAGAGGAAGGGCTGATGCCTGACTCCACTGCCCTGGCAATGAGCACCAGAGCCTTCCGACGTTCCTCTGCTCTGGGGGAGGTTGTGAAGAACATCAGGCCCTGCAAGAAGAAAAGCCAATGCTCTGCCCTGGGCTCTGCTGGCTCTCCCAGGGCTCACAGCTCACAGCTCTGCTCAGCACCTTGCAGGGCTCGGATCCTTTGCCAAGGCTTCCTGGGAACAGCAGCAAAGCCTGACTCTGCCTTCATGTCCCTGGGCTCCCTCCCAAGCTCAGGGCTCACACCAATCTCCCATGACCAGGGAGGTGACCAGAGCCCCTCCCCACTGCAGCCTCTGCTCCTTTCTATGCTGCCCTCCAAAAGCAGTCCCTGTACCCCTCGGGGTGCAGAAACCTCCCGGGGGGGTTGCACTGGGGAAGCAGTGACCTGCTCTGCAAATGCCAGACCTGGAAGAGATGCTCCTGCTTCCAGAGCCTGGAGGATGAAGGCTTCAGCTCCAGATCCCTCAGCCATTTCTCCAAATCCCATCAGCTCCTGCCAGGAGAAGAGAAGGTTCTGGGGCTCCTTGATTGATCCCTCTTACCCACAGGACTGGTGCCTTTGTGACTTTTTTTTCCCCCATCTTTGCCCAGACAGCAGGTGTCTGGGAAGGGATCCTTGAGCGTGGGGGCAGCTGGAGCAGGCACAAGGCAGGTGCCTCTGTGGGTACCTCTGCTGAGTCCTCCAGAGCATCCACTGGGATCTGTCCTTCTCCCTCCTCAGCTGGATTCAGGTCCTCATAGCTGCTGGCATCAGAGTCGGAATCTAACAAAGCAAGGGAAGAGGGCAAGCTGAAGGTGCTGGCAGGAGACACTGAAGAGTCTCCTACCTTGCACCCAGCCCCGTGCCAGCTCCTGAGGACAGAGCCAGCCCTGTGCTGGGGGACCCAAAGAGGGGACTGGCACGGATCAGGCCGGGGATGTGCCCAGCAACCACTGCCATGCAGGAGCACAGCAAAGCAGCCAAAGGCCAGTCACTCACTCACTCACTCACTCACCTGTCCCCAGCCGCTGGACCTCGCACGCCTCTGATGGGGTAGGGGGGTGGTCTTCCTCCTCTTCCTCTCCCACCCAGGCCAGCCGGGGCCGGCTTGGGGGTCTCCGCTGAGTGGGGGAAGAGGAGAGGCCATGGGGCGTGGGCATGGGGGGGGGCAGTGCTGCCAGCCCCAAGGCTGCACTGCATGGGGGGAGAGCCCGTGGGGCCAAGGGGACTGCGTGGGGACAGGGAGAGGGCTTCATGGGGCAGGGAATCTCCAGGGGATGGAGGCTGTGGAGATTCACAGCCCTCAGGGGATGGGCAGAGGCTCTCATCAGACAAGCCACCAAGGGCTGTCGAGTCCTCCCCCGTTTGCCCCGAGGGCATGCACCCAGCCCCAGTCCCTGGCTCATCCCTCTCCTGGGGACCAGGCACCATCTCCAACTCCCCTTGCTCCTCTTGGGATCCACGGAGTCTTCTCCAGAACGCTGAGAATGCAGACATAGCTCAGTGCTACTGTCAGCTCTGCGCTCGCCTCTGCACTCTCTGCTGTCCTTCTGGACACTGAGCCGGGGCCTCCCCGACCTCAGAAGGGACCCCAGGAGCCTGCAGTGTCACAGGTGATGTCACAAAGGGTCCCTTTGTCAGCTGGCAGCCAGGCTGGGTGTGTCCAGGCAGGCGTTGGCACAGGGAATCATGGAATTATCATGGCTGGGAAGATCATCTTCAAGATGATGGAGTCCAAGTGTCAGCCCTGCACCCCCTGAACCACCACAGCATCTCCCCCTGGTGTGGCAGCACCACAGCTGCCCCTCTGTTGAACTCCTCCAGGGATGGAGGCTCCACCACCTCCCTGGGCAGACTCTTCCAATGCTTCACCACTCTTTCCATTAAGAAATTTTTCTGCTCTAGTTTCTAGAAACCTGGTGTAGTCGAAGGTGTCCCTGCCCATGCAGGGCTGTTGGCACTGGATGATCTTCAAGGTCCCTCCCACTCTAACCCATTCCATGATTTTATACCATGGTTTTCAAATCCATGCATCAGGAAACATCTCAAAGTGCCTCTTGCTCATGTGGCAACAGAGCTGCATACTTGTTTGTTCACAAAAACAGTTTCTAGAGAAAATCTTCACCTTTGTGTTTGCAGAGAAAAACGTCCATCCCAGATTCAAACCAGGAGCTGACTTCACTCTCACTCCTATCCAGCTGCCACCTCCTTTGGCAACGTTCCTGTCAACTGAGTTGGAGGATGGGGGGAGACCTGCTCTGCCACAAATATTCCATTGCTTTTGCTGACCCAAGGGACAGGTCCTTCTGAAACCTGCTCCTGCACCACAAGAGAAAGGATTCTCCTCCCTGACAGTCTCTGTACATCACTGGAGACTTCCAAGAGAAGCCCTTGCCAGGTTTCAAGGCTTCTACAAATGCATTGCAGTGATTTTAACATATTTGTCAGTCTGATCGTTTGATGAGGAATAACTCCTTATTCCTGAAAGCATGATGCTTTCTAAAGAATATGCAGCTCTGACTCTTGTTTAATAAGTGTATAAATGTCTTTGGAGAGATGCCCCCAAATATAAGAGTTAAACGGAGAGTTCATGTAGAAACCCAGTTACAAAGCAATATTCATATCCATTTAATGTCTTGCTGACTAATAAGAAAGAGGTGAAAGTTTTCATTTTTGCTTTTCACACAACAGCTCCACCAGGTTGCACTTGAAGTGCTGGAGCTTTTCTCTATAATCTGGGGGGCACTGTGCTGGCTCTTCTGCACGTGCTTAAGTCTGATTAATCCTTCAGCATCACTTAAACTTGGGCAAATAGAAAAAGAGTCTTCTGGTAAAAGAGAAGACGAGAATAACTTCCACATCAGTTGATGTTAAATTTGAAGGTGCCATTGCCTGACATCCCTCTGCCATCCTTTCTTTCAGGAATCATGCTTTTGGAAGCATTTAGGGTGAAACTGAAAAGGAAAAAAACAATAAAATATCTTAGCGTTTCCAAAAACACTCCAGGAACAAAGGAATATGGGAATATCAGTCTTGTCAAATTGTTTCTGATAGGGGAGATGTTTCAGCCATTGGTTTAGATCTGCTGATTTGCAAAACTTGCCTTAGGTCTATAGAAAAGAGATACAAAACCCAATATATCAAGGTCACTGCTTAGCTCTTGTGACATCATCCCATGTAAAAGAAAAATCTTGAAATCTGTCATAGAATCACAGAATCATAGAACGGGCTGGGTTGGAAGGGACCTCAGAGATCATCAAGTCCAACCCTTGATCCACACCCCCCATGGTTCCCAGACCATGGCACAAAACCTGAGAAAAGCACCAGGTCCTTTCTGCCCCAACCAACCTCACGGCCAGAGCCCGATGTTCCCAGGACTGACTGCACACCTTTGCCCAGAGCCCTTGGCTCAGCAGCTCTGCTCCCAATCAATCAGAACACCACTCAGAGGAGACACAGGGGGGAGTCTCCTCTCTGAAATGAGAGGTTGGTATTTCCAGATACAGTTTGTAAAATTAAATCAAATAAAACAAAAGAAACAAACCCCTTCAGTGTGTTCCCTGGGAATTGCAATCCAATGGAGCCTTTGAGATGGCAGAGGGCAGGTGGTTGGTGACATTCCCATCACTTTCATTGTATTTACTCTGCTTCCCTGGGAGAGATAGCACAGATAGCACCCTGCATCATAGAATCATAGAATCATAGAATGGGCTGGGTTGGAAGGGACCTCAGAGATCATCAAGTCCAACCCTTGATCCACTCCCCCCGTGGTTCCCAGCCCATGGCACTCAGTGCCACATCCAGGCTCTTTGGAAAGATCTCCAGACACGGAGAATCCACTCCTTCCCTGGGCAGCCCATTCCAATGCCTGATCACCCTCTCCAGAAAGAAATTCTTTCGAATCTCCAACCTAAACCTCCCCTGGCACAACTTGAGACCCTGCCCTCTTGTCTTGCTGAGAGTTGCCTGGGAAAAGAGCCCAACCCCCCCCGGCTCCAACCTCCTTTCAGGGAGTTGGAGAGAGTGATGAGGTCTCCCCTGAGCCTCCTCTTCTCCAGCCTCAACACCCCCAGCTCCCTCAGCCTCACCTCACAGCACCTGTGCTGGATCCCTTCACAGCCTCCTTGCTCTTCTCTGCACCTGCTCCAGCACCTCAATCTCCTTCCTGAACTTCCTGAGGGGCCCAGAACTGGACACAGGACTCAAGCTGTGACCTCACCAGGGCTGAGCAGAGGGGCAGAATCCCTTCCCTGGACCTGCTGGCCACGCTGCTTTAGAGCCAGCCCAGGATGCCATTGGCCTTCTTGGCCACCTGGGCACACTGCTGGCTCCTGTTCAGCTTCCTGGCAATCCAGACTCCCAGCTCCCTTTCTGCCACTCTGTGCCCAGCCTGGAGCTCCCCATGGGGTTGTTGTGGCCAAAGTGCAGGACCCGGCACTTGGCCTTGTTGAACCTCATCCCCTTGGAATCAGCCCAACTCTCCGGTCTGTCCAGGTCCCTCTGCAGAGCCCTCCTGCCTTCCAGCTGATCCACACTCCCCCCCAGCTTAGTGTCATCTGCACATTTGCTGATGATGGACTCAATCCCCTCATCTCAATCATCCATAAAGATATTAAACAGAACCGGGCCCAACACTGATCCCTGGGGGACACCACAGCCGCCATTTTGATGCAGCCCCGTTCAGCACCACTCTCTGGGCCCGGCCCTCCAGCCAGTTCCTAACCCAGCACAGAGTGCCCCTGTCCAAGCTGTGGCCTGACAGCTTTTCCAGGAGAATGCTGTGGGAGATGGTGTCAAAGGCCTTGCTGAAGTCCAGGCAGACCACATCCACAGCCTTCCCCTCATCCCCCAGGCACTCACCTGATGATAAAAGGAGCTCAGGTTGGTCAGACAGGACCTGCCCTTCCTAACCCCGTGCTGGCTGGGTCTGATCCCTTGTCCATCCTGCAGGAGCTGTGTGATTGCCCCCAGGATGATCTGCTCCATAGCCCTGCCAGGCACTGAGGTCAGGCTGACAGGCCTGGAGTTTCCTGGCTCCTCCTTCCCACCGTTTTTGTGGGCTGGTGTGACATTCCCCAACTTCCAGTCATCTGGGATGTCCCCAGTGAGCCAGGACTGTTGGTAGATGACAGAGAGAGGCTTGGCGAGCTCTTCTGCCAGCTCCCTCATCACCCTTGGGTGGATCCCATCTGGTCC
Source organism: Calypte anna (assembly GCF_003957555.1). Taxonomy (NCBI): domain Eukaryota; kingdom Metazoa; phylum Chordata; class Aves; order Apodiformes; family Trochilidae; genus Calypte; species Calypte anna. The sequence continues at coordinate 3,907,002 of NC_044255.1, read as the reverse complement.
CATAGACTTGTGGGGATCCAAGCAGCTCAGTAGCTCACTGACTGTGTCCTTCAGGATTACAGGGGGGCTGTTTAGATTCTTGTCACCTTCTATAAGCTCCAGAAGCCAGCTGTCCTCAGGATAACCTGTCTTGTTGTTTAAAACTGAGGCAAAGAAGGTGTTAAATACCTCAGCCTTTTCTTCATCTTTGACAACTATATTCCCATCCATGTCCAGTAAAGAATGGATGTTTTCCTTACCCCTCCTTTTGCCACTGATGTCTCTGTAGAAGGACTTTTTGTCATCCTTCACAGAGGATGTGTCTTGTAACATAATCCCATGTAAAAGAAAAATCTTGAAATCTGTCATAGAATCATAGAATCATAGAACTGGCTGGGTTGGAAGGGACCTCAGAGATCATCAAGTCATGCTGCATCCTGGGAGGATCCTTCAGCATCCTGGGAGGATTCTATCCCTTCCTCTGCCTGTGGTCCTGATCCATTCCATCCTGGGTCTGTGTGTCCTGCCTCCAGCTCCCAGAATTCCAGCCTGGACTTTCCCACCTTGCAGCCTTGGTGCTGACGTGAGAGTGGGGGAGGAATGTGGGATCAATTTTCCTGGATATTTGTATATATTCCATCATTTTTCCTATTTCTCATTCCTCTTTCATTAAAGTTGTGCAGTTTGGTTTCCAATCCATAAATCTCTCTCCCTGATTCTCTCTCTTTGCTTTATCAGGGAGGGGGATTAATAAGAGCATTTGTTAATTAGATTAATTGCCAGGGAAATGTTAAACTCCGAGAGGAAGGGAAGGGAAGGGAAGGGAAGGGAAGGAGGGAAGGGGAAGGGAAGGGAAGGGAAGGGAAGAAGGGAAGGGAAGGGAAGGGAAGGGAAGGGAAGGGAAGGGAAGGGAAGGGAAGGGAAGGGAAGGGAAGGGAAGGGAAGGAGGGAAGGGAAGGGAAGGGAAGGGAAGGGAAGGGAAGGAAGGAAGGGAAGGGAAGGGACCCTTCTTTTTTGTCACCCTCCTTGTCCCCCACCCTCTCTCTCTCCTGTGTCCCCATCCTTGTTCACTCCCCATCCACCCTCCCAGCCATGGGGAGACCGGGCGGGGGGGGAATCCCCACATCAGTCCCCCCCAGTTTGGTGACATTCTGGTCATGGGGACACCCTCCCATCCCCCCCAGAGCCATCCCAATTTGGGGACTCCCTGGTCATATGGACCCACAGTTTGGGGACCCCTAGGGACATCCCAACATGGGATCCCTCCTCCTCCCCCAAATTGAGGGGACACTGAGTACTGGGGACCCCCAGCCCCAGAGACTCCCCCATCACCAGGACATCCCATGGGACCACTGGGAGGGACTGGGAGGGTCTGGGAGGGAATGTAGAGAAGTTGGAGCTGGGAGAGTTCAGGCTCTGCTCCCAAGGACAAGGGAATTCCAGAGAGGAATGGGACTGAAGTAGCCCAGGAGGGGTTTGGATTGGGAAGAATTCCTTGTGGGAAAGGAAGGAGGGGGGATCCCAATCCCTGGAGCCATGGGGGGTGGTGGGGGGTGGTGCTGGGTTCAAGGATGATCTTCCAGGTGTTTTCCTAGCCCAACCATTCCATGGTTTTCCATCTAAGGGGAAGGGAATGCTGAAGGATTCCTTGCCGGCTCTCTAAGGTTTTTTTCCAAGAGGAAGCATTGAACAAGGATGGGGAAAAAAGGTGGGAATGCTGCGAAATTCCTGGTTTTTTAGGGAGGGGTCTCTCCGAGGGAGAGGAGTTTCCAAAAAGGACAGAAATCCCTCAGAATGTTCCCCCGGGAGTGAACTCCAAACACTGGGGACACTGGGGGACACTGGGAACATTGGGTGGCATTTGGGGACGTTGGGTGGCGTTGGGTGGCGCTGGGACCTGGGACCAACCAAGGGTTGGGGGGACATTGGGGTACATTGGGGGATGTTGGGTGGCGTTGGGTGACATTGGGGAATGTTGGGTGACATCAGGTGACACAGGGTGGCACAGGGTGACACCAGGTGACGTCAGGTGACAATGGGTGACCTCAGCCATAGGGTAGTTGGGCCCTGAGGCCTACCAAGGGTTGGGGCCTTGGTTTGACCTGAGGCGTTGGGGTAACTTTGGGTTACACTGGGTGACAGTGGGTGACAGCAGGTGACATTGGGTGACATTGGGTGACAATGAGTGACCTCAGCCATGGTTAGGTATTACCAAGGTTTGTGGGCTTGGGTTGATCTGAGGCATTGGGGTGACTTTGGGTGACAGTGGGTGACAGTGGGTAACATCAGCTGACACCGGGTGACAGTGGGTGACGTCGGCCATGGTCAGGTAGACCCTGATGCCTACGAAGGTTTGCGGCATTGGTTTGACCTGAGGTGTTGGGGTGACTTTGGGTGACAGCGGGAGGGATGGGAGAAACAGATTCCAGCTGACAAAGTAGCTGAGAGGAAGGATATTCCTGTGACACGTGGGAACAATAAAGCAAGTAATGAGGACAGTTTTTCAGGGTTCTCTTTGACGTGGGGTGCCCCTGTACTCAGCCCTGGTGAGGCCACAGCTTGAGTCCTGTGTCCAGTTCTGGGCCCCTCAGGAAGTTCAGGAAGGAGATTGAGGTGCTGGAGCAGGTGCAGAGAAGAGCAAGGAGGCTGTGAAGGGATCCAGCACAAGTCCTGTGAGGTGAGGCTGAGGGAGCTGGGGGTGTTGAGGCTGGAGAAGAGGAGGCTCAGGGGAGACCTCATCACTCTCTCCAACTCCCTGAAAGGAGGTTGGAGCCAGGGGGGGGTTGGGCTCTTTTCCCAGGCAACTCTCAGCAAGACAAGAGGGCAGGGTCTCAAGTTGTGCCAGGGGAGGTTTAGGTTGGAGATAAGAAAGAATTTCTTTCTGGAGAGGGTGATCAGGCATTGGAATGGGCTGCCCAGGGAAGGAGTGGATTCTCCGTGTCTGGAGATCTTTCCAAAGAGCCTGGATGTGGCACTGAGTGCCATGGGCTGGGAACCACGGGGGGAGTGGATCAAGGGTTGGACTTGATGATCTCTGAGGTCCCTTCCAACCCAGCCAGTTCTATGATTCTGTGATTCTATGATGTTACAAGACGAGTTAAGCAGTGTCTCTGAGCTAGAGGTCTTGTTTTGCTTCTCAGCATTCCTGAGGCATGTTTTGCATAGCAGAAGACCTAAACTGCTGAGATGTCAGAAACGTGCCCACCTTAGACACCAGCTGAAACAAATGCTATGCCCACACTGCTCTGCCCCTGCAACCTGTATTTAGAGCTCTGAGAGAATGTCTAGGTTTTTTAGCCTCAGATTCACTAACTGTTTTCAAGATGTTATTTCTGGAAATGAGTTTAGGGAGATACAGATAAAGCAAGCTGTGGCACCCTCAAAGCCTAAAGCAGGTGATGTGACTATGTGGGGATTATTCCCTTTCTGTCAGAAGATGTTACAAGCACTTTGCATCATCTCTGAGCTGCCGGTGCCCTTTTGCTTCTTAACACACCCAAGGCACGTTATGTGAAGGAGCAAATCTAAGCTGCAGAGCTGGCTGAAACAGCTGCTATATCTGTAAGCAGTGACAGGGAGCGTTTCTAATGCTCCAATGTTTTGCAGACTTCACCTCCATAACATCACATTGGAAGGAGGTCTTAAGGAGGAGTCAATAGAGGGGCAGAAACACAGGGAGAATAGGTTTTTAAAGAAATTAATCACCCCAAGGAAAAGGGCTGTTAAGGAAAGGAAGAGAACGTTTAATGCTTTTTTCAACCCCTGCAGAAAGTCCCAGCTGGCTGCTGCTGTCACTGTTGGCTTGGAGGAACCTGCAGCATTAGGTCAGCAAGCAGGCAGGACATGCTGCCATCAGCATGGCAGGACTGTCCCAGTGCCCCATGCTGAGTGAGGATGCTGACAAGTTCCAGGGAAACATTCCCCATCTTCTGCTCCTCCTGGCAGCTGCCAAACAGAGCCCTGAAAAGCAAGAAAGCAGCACTGGGGTGAACTGGAGCTTTTGAAACCCTGAGCTCTTCTCCCCTCTGTCTCCTTGCACCCCCCAGCACCAGCGTGGGCACTGACAGCAGCCTTGGGAAGGAAAACTTCTCCCCTGGCTCCTGCTGCAAGCCAGGAGCACGCTGGAGGTGGCCGGATGCTTGGGGACAGCGGGACGCAGAGAAGAGTGGGCACAGGGGGTGACCCAACATGGGTGCTGCTCTGGGGGGACAGCCCAAAGAAGGGGACACCTGGTTGTCACCTGAGGCCAGGCTGTGCAGAGGGATGGGATGAGCTGACCTGCAGGGGTGATGGTGTCTGCTCAGCAGGCTCGGGGTGCTGTCTGTGGGAAGGAGGCCATGGCACCGGGCTGCTGCTTCCAGCTTGGTTCACATGCTGCCATCTGCCCCAGGAGCCCTTCCCCCCCCTCGGGCTCTTCGGGTCGGGGGGGGTCTCAATGACATCTTCCCACCTTCACCTTCAGCACTGGAACCTTCTGTCCCACGCTGCTGCTGTCCCCTGCTCTGGTGACATTAGGGAGGTTTAAGCTGCGGAGAGCGACCCAAGGGGAGTCCTGGGTGTGGAGAGGAGGGCTTGGAGGGCACTGGTTTGGGTTGGAAGGCACTGCTTTGGACTGGGACAGTCCAGTAGGGCCTGGGGAGGCATATGGGGGCCTGGGGGACAGCAGCTGCAGTGTGGCATTGGTGAAGGTACCGTTGGGAAGATGGCAGGAGGAGATTGTCCCGGAGACAGCAGGGACAGCAGCACAGAACCAGGAGGGACTATTCTGATCCTCGCCGCTGATGCAGAGTATCCAGGATCAGCAAGGTCTGAACTGCCAGGCACTGGACTGAGGGCTCAGGGTCATTTAGCAGGAACTGGAGGACTGTGAGAGAAAGAAAGAAAGAAAGAAAGAGAGCAGTGGTGAAACCTCCCTGTCTGCACAGCCCCTCCCGTCCCAGCCTCATCCATTTCTTTCCCTGGCCAGGAGGAGCGAGTTCCAGCTGCTGCTCAGGAATGCCAGCAGCCTGGCTTGGGCTGGAAGGGACCTTAAGGATCTTCCAGTCCTAACCTCCAGCCTGTCCCAGAGTGTCCCCAAGAGCTTCCCCCTCCCCTGAGGCTTTTCCCTTGACTGGGCTAGGCATGGCAGCCCCCTGCCCAGGCTCTGTCCCCTGCCCCATCCAGCCCCATCCAGCCCAGCTCTGACCCCACTCACCACACATGGTCACCAGCACTTTATGCCGATGCTTCCTCAGGCGCCATCCAGCAGCCCCTGTGCACAGAGCTCCCGTTAGACCTCCCCCTGCCCAGCACTGCACAGCCCCCTGCCCGGGGCAGCCAGAAGAGGGTCCCCGGGGGCTGTTGCTCACCAAGGAACCTGATGGCTGCCAATCTCACACCAGTCGGAGCATCCCAGAGCCACTTCCGGCTGAAAATCATGTAGTATTCCACCCAGCTCCTCTTCTGCTCCAGCTGGGGAGAGACCAAGGTCACGGGGCTGGCACACACCATTCCCTGTGTGCCAGAGCAGTCCCTCTGCCCATCCCCAACCCCTTGTCCTCCAGACCATTCCTTTCTGTCAGCCAGGAGCCCTGGGGGGCTGAGGTGCAGCCAGAGCATGGGCCAGGGGCTCCTGCAGCACCCAGGAGCTGGGGGGAAGAGGGGTCTGCAGAAGAACCCCTGGGGCGGCTGCGTGACTGAGGGAGGGGAATGGGGGAATTGGAAAGGGAAAAAGGGAAAAATGGAAAGGGCAAAGGGAAAGATGGAAAGGAAAAAGGAAAGGGAAAGGGGGACCGAGCTCCAGGCTGTGTGTTCCGCTCTGGAGCAGGGCCAGCCAGCAACAGCTGCACACCCACACCCTGGGCACATGGGGCAGCCCCTGTCCAGCCCAGGCCTTGGCACCTGGGGCTTGTCCTCACCAGGATCTCTCCAATCCTCCACGTCTCCTGGTTCTTAACCGCCCTCTTCAGTTTCCTCCAGCCCAGGAACTTCGCAGAGGCAAGGAGGGCTTTGCCAGAGGCCTGCAAAGCAGCACAGGGTGGGAGCTGGCACCACAGCTGGGAGAAGGAGACCTCTCACCCCCCTCCTCTGGGCAAGGCTGCAAAGTGTCCCCAGCTCCTTCTGGGAAGAGGCAGCTGGGGACAGAGCCTGGAGGGGGGGGGTTCAGTGCCCGAGGCAGGGACCCGGGACTGCCACCAGCTCAGGTATCATGCTCTGCCAGCCAGCAGCAGAGAGATGGGCAAGAGCTGCTGAGCTGCTGCCAGGGCTGGGGCAGAGGGAAGGGCAAAGCTCTGAAGGGTCAGCTCTGGAGTCTGTACCTCGGCCACGCTCTCATCACTCATCCGAAGGAAGAGTGAGATGAGGTTCCTCCGCACCATCTCCTCCATCTCTTTCTTGTCCCTCCTCACCACCACTCCCAACAGCTCTCCGAAGAGGAGGATGGAGAGCTCTCTCACCTGGCTGGACTCCTGGCAGGGAGGAAGGAAGGAAGAGACCCACATCAGGGTGACTGCAGCAGCAGCCTCTCCCTACCCATGGTTCCTGTTGTTCTGAGTGGGGAGATGCTGCGGGGTGGCGGGGCTGGGGGCAGCAGAGGCCTCATCCTGCCAAGGAGAGGCTGTGCTGGGCTGCAGAGCCCAGCAGCCCTCCCAGCAGAGCCCAGGGCCGTGAGGAGGGCAGCAGCCCTGCCCAAGTGCTGCCCACGGGGCTGGGCTGGAGGGCAGCTGTCCTTGCCCCGGGCCCCTCTGCAGGGTCAGGTCCCACAGCAGCCTTACATCATCAAAGAGGGTTGGGAGACGTTCTGCTGCCATCACAGCTATGTGGCTGGCTTCCTTCTGCTCCAGCTGCCCGCCCAGGAGGGCTCTGAGTAAGAGCAGGACCTCCACCTTGACGCTGCTGACACCGCGTGTCATCGTCTGCAGGATGGTGTCCAGCAGGGCCTCGCTCTGCATTTCTGCTGCCTGTGTGAACAGAGAATTGATTTCTGTGCTGCTGGAGCAGGGGAGGAGCAGCCTGGCACAAACACCTTGTGCTGAGCACCAGCCTCCCGCCTGGCTTCCCGGCAGGCGCTGCCGGCATTGCTGCTGCCCCTCCTGCCCCTCCTGCCTGTGGGGGACAAGGGAGAGCCAGGGAGGGCAGGGAGGGCTCTGTGGCCCCTGCTCAGCCACCTCCTTCCTCTCAGCCAGGCCCCAGCCACCGCGTTACCCCCATGCCCCAGCCCCAGGCTGCCAAGGCGGCTCCACCTCGCTCACCATCTGCGGATCTCCTGACAGGGTGGCCAGGCCCCTGAGTGCCAGCAATTGCCATGTGGGACTGTAAGACTCCAGGTACTGCTGGAGGTGGTGCAGGTCACCTGAAGTCTTTTCAATGTCCTGGCAGCCCAGCAGCTGAAAGAACGACAGCAGTGAGAGACGGGCAGAGCTACAGGATCCCAGCACTGTCCGGCTCCCGGTTCCCACTACCAGCTCAGGGCCTGACACAGGGGCTGACACAGCCCGTTCCATCCTAGCCTGTCCCGTCCCGGGGGAAACCCAGACTGTGGACACCCAAGGCTGCTGAGCACTGCCCCAGCAGGAAGGGCAAGTGGGCAGAGGGACTGACAGCAGAGCCCTCTGTCCCAGCTCCAGAGACTGTCATCCCACCCGGCAGCCGCCTGGGACAGAGCGACGGCTTCAGAAGCATCTGCCGGAGGCTCTGCTTCCCACCAGCCTTACCTCAACGTAGAAAGTCAAGGCTAAGGTGATCTGCCAGTGCCCCACAGGCCCAAACATCGCCTTGACGTGCTGGAACAGGGAGCAGCGCTGCACTGCTGAGCTCTTCCTCCTCATCTCTCTGGGCAGGGAAAGAAAAGCAGCGTTGGTGGTGAGAAGGGCAGGCAAAGCCTTGCTGGCATTGAGCTCTCTGCCCCTGGGCATGGGCTGCCAAGGCTGAAAGGGGCTCTCACCTGGCCAGCAAACTGGCTCCTCTCTTGAGGGCATCACTTCCAAGGAGGAGGTCCCAGCCACCCTCCTGCTGGATCGCCTGGACAAGCTCTTCAGATCCAGCAGCACAGAGCAGATATTTCGTGGCCTTCACTGCCACCTGCTTCTCATCTCCCTGAATCCGTGGAACCTTGACAAGTTGGCTGATCAGGGCCATGAGGAGCCTGGGGAAGAGCACTCCCAGGCTTTCCTGACACTGGGGCCACTGGATGAAGGTGCACAGGGCCTGGGATGCCTGCAGAAAAGACACAGGGACAGCTCTCAGTGCACGGACGCTGCTGTTGCACTGCCCAAGGCCACAGAGAGCCCCATGGAGGCTGTGAGCCATCTGCCAGCACACAGTGGATGAACACGGTGTCCAGAATGCTGCAGGGTGGTTCCTGTTTGTGCTCAGGGGCCCCAGCAGCCCCACGGGGCTGGCACAGAGGGGGTTGGTGCAGGGCAGGTCCCTGCTGGCCCTGAGGGGCTGTGTCCCCAAGTCCTGGAGGAGGTGGGTGTTTGGGGCAGGCAGCAGGGGCTGCCTCTGCTTGCCTAGGGAGCCAGGAAAAGCCCTGAAGCTGAGCAAGACCTGCTCTGCTCACTCACAGCTGAGCCGGTGATGCCTGCTGAGGAGCTCTCCATCACATCCAGCAGCTCCTCGAAGATCCTCTGGGTGTTTCTGGCTGGGGACAGCATCACCTCCCAGATGGCCAGGGCAGTGCTGCAAGCCAGAGCGCTCTGTTAGCAGGGCTGCCTCAGCCACCCTGCTGTGCCCGGGCTATGGAGCAGGTCCCCAGGGCTGGAGGGGCTCCTACCTGTCACACTCTGGACTGATCTTCAGCAGAGTCCTGACCGTGTCCTTGGAGCACCTCTCAGGCAGCAGCCAGAGCAGTGATTCCAGGCTCTGCTGGGCTGTCAACCTGGGGACACGCTGCAGGGTGCTGTGGATGCACCTCAAGATCTCTTCTGCCTGAAGGGGACATGGGTGAGGATGGTAAGACAAGAGGGCATGGTCCTAAGCTCTGCCAGGGGAGGTTAAATATTAGGAAGAGAAGAAATTCTTCCCAGAAGAGAGGAAATTCTTCCCCACATTAGAATGGGCTGCCCAGGGAGGGGGTGGATTCTTCGTCCCTGGAGGTTTTAAAGAAACCATCTGATTCTATGATTCTCTGATTCTGTGATTCTATGAGTCTTTGGTGCTGCCACTGCAGTGCAACCATCTCCTCAGATGGCACTGCAACTGCTGCCCTGCCCATCCCATCCCTCTCTGCTGCCTTGCCCTGGCTTCAGGTGCCCAAGAGACCGGGATCTGGGAGGGAGGAAGCAGGGAAAAGCACCAGGAAGGTGTGATGGGCAGGACAGGGCAGCCCCAGGACACTTACATCCACCAGCCAGAAGCCAGGGTCACTCGTGGCCATGTCCAGCAGACTGCAGGCCACCTGGCTGTCCTGGGTGCTGGAATCTCCCAGGGCTGCTATGGCTGTGAGGACCAGGCCCGTCCTCTCTGCAGCCCAGGAGAAAATTCCAAACTCCTGCAGGGAGAAGAGAAGAGAAGAGAAGGGAAGGAGGGAAGAGATGTCAGTGCCCTGCTTGTGCTGCTCAGCTGGGCCATGCCAGGAGCCCCAGCAAGAGGTGCCCGAGCCAGGGGCCTGAGGGCTGGAGCTGCTGCTGAGGCACTCCATGGAGGGACAGCCTGGCATAGGAACCCTCTCAGCAGGGAGAGTGAGGCCAGGCCAGTCCCAGGCATTTTGGGAAGGGTCCCTTGGAAGGGTCCCAGCAAGGAGGGAGCTCCTTACCTTGGCAAGGCCACTGGTGCCCATCTCATCTGCTGCTGACACCCGGCCTGGGGAGGAGTGGAGGAAAGCTAAAACTCTTGGCCCTTGCCCACGGCCTCCCCAACGCTGTTGATGCAGCATGTTGAAGAGGAGCTGAAGAGCCTCTGCTGCCACGGAGCTGATTTTCCCGATGCTGGATGCGCAGCAGAGGATGAGATGTCCCACCAGCTCTCCCAGGCCCTGGAAAAGCAGGGATCAGATGGCTGTGGAGGTGTCTGCCCCAGCCCCTGCACGCTGCCAGCTCCTCTGCCCAGCGCAGGGTCCCCTCTCAGCAGCCCCCAACCCAGGGGAGCAGAGCAGCAGGACAGGGGAGGCCCGGCTGTCCCCAGCAGGAACAGCCTCCCCTGCAGCCCTGCTGTCCCCTCTGCCTCTCCCTGCTCTCCAGCCCTCAGCTGCCATGAGGACTGGGACTCGGGATAGCCACAGAGTGAGTCTCCAGGAGAGTGGGGAGGGCTGAGGGGGGCACCGGAGCTTGCCTGGCCCTAGGGGCTCCTTACCCTGGCAGAGGAAGGGCTGATGCCTGACTCCACTGCCCTGGCAATGAGCACCAGAGCCTTCCGACGTTCCTCTGCTCTGGGGGAGGTTGTGAAGAACATCAGGCCCTGCAAGAAGAAAAGCCAATGCTCTGCCCTGGGCTCTGCTGGCTCTCCCAGGGCTCACAGCTCACAGCTCTGCTCAGCACCTTGCAGGGCTCGGATCCTTTGCCAAGGCTTCCTGGGAACAGCAGCAAAGCCTGACTCTGCCTTCATGTCCCTGGGCTCCCTCCCAAGCTCAGGGGCTCACACCAATCTCCCATGACCAGGGAGGTGACCAGAGCCCCTCCCCACTGCAGCCTCTGCTCCTTTCTATGCTGCCCTCCAAAAGCAGTCCCTGTACCCCTCGGGGTGCAGAAACCTCCCGGGGGGGTTGCACTGGGGAAGCAGTGACCTGCTCTGCAAATGCCAGACCTGGAAGAGATGCTCCTGCTTCCAGAGCCTGGAGGATGAGGGCTTCAGCTCCAAATCCCTCAGCCATTTCTCCAAATCCCTCAGCTCCTGCCAGGAGAAGAGAAGGTTCTGGGGCTCCTTGATTGATCCCTCTTACCCACAGGACTGGTGCCTTTGTGACTTTTTTTTCCCCCATCTTTGCCCAGACAGCAGGTGTCTGGGAAGGGATCCTTGAGCGTGGGGGCAGCTGGAGCAGGCACAAGGCAGGTGCCTCTGTGGGTACCTCTGCTGAGTCCTCCAAAGCATCCGCTGGGATCTGTCCTTCTCCCTCCTCAGCTGGATTCAGATCCTCATAGCTGCTGGCATCAGAGTCGGAATCTAACAAAGCAAGGGAAGAGGGCAAGCTGAAGGTGCTGGCAGGAGACACTGAAGAGTCTCCTACCTTGCACCCAGCCCCGTGCCAGCTCCTGAGGACAGAGCCAGCCCTGTGCTGGGGGACCCAAAGAGGGGACTGGCACGGATCAGGCCGGGGATGTGCCCAGCAACCACTGCCATGCAGGAGCACAGCAAAGCAGCCAAAGGCCAGTCACTCACTCACTCACTCACTCACCTGTCCCCAGCCGCTGGACCTCGCACACCTCTGATGGGGTACGGGGGTGGTCTTCCTCCTCTTCCTCTCCCACCCAGGCCAGCCGGGGCCGGCTTGGGGGTCTCCGCTGACTGGGGGAAGAGGAGAGGCCATGGGGCGTGGGCATGGGGGGGACAGTGCTGCCAGCCCCAAGGCTGCACTGCATGGGGGGAGAGCCCGTGGGGCCAAGGGGACTGCGTGGGGACAGGGAGAGGGCTTCATGGGGCAGGGAATCTCCAGGGGATGGAGGCTGTGGAGATTCACAGCCCTCAGGGGATGGGCAGAGGCTCTCATCAGACAAACCACCAAGGGCTGTCGAGTCCTCCCCCGTTTGCCCCGAGGGCATGCACCCAGCCCCAGTCCCTGGCTCATCCCTCTCCTGGGGACCAGGCACCATCTCCAACTCCCCTTGCTCCTCTTGGGATCCACGGAGTCTTCTCCAGAATGCTGAGAATGCAGACATAGCTCAGTGCTACTGTCAGCTCTGCGCTCGCCTCTGCACTCTCTGCTGTCCTTCTGGACACTGAGCCGGGGCCTCCCCGACCTCAGAAGGGACCCCAGGAGCCTGCAGTGTCACAGGTGATGTCACAAAGGGTCCCTTTGTCAGCTGGCAGCCAGGCTGGGTGTGTCCAGGCAGGCGTTGGCACAGGGAATCATGGAATTATCATGGCTGGGAAGATCATCTTCAAGATGATGGAGTCCAAGTGTCAGCCCTGCACCCCCTGAACCACCACAGCATCTCTCCCTGGTGTGGCAGCACCACAGCTGCCCCTCTGTTGAACTCCTCCAGGGATGGAGGCTCCACCACCTCCCTGGGCAGACTCTTCCAATGCTTCACCACTCTTTCCATTAAGAAATTTTTCTGCTCTAGTTTCTAGAAACCTGGTGTAGTCGAAGGTGTCCCTGCCCATGCAGGGCTGTTGGCACTGGATGATCTTCAAGGTCCCTCCCACTCTAACCCATTCCATGATTTTATACCATGGTTTTCAAATCCATGCATCAGGAAACATCTCAAAGTGCCTCTTGCTCATGTGGCAACAGAGCTGCATACTTGTTTGTTCACAAAAACAGTTTCTAGAGAAAATCTTCAGCTTTGTGTTTGCAGAGAAAAATGTCCATTCAAACCAGGAGTCGACTTCACTCTCACTCCTATCCAGCTGCCACCTCCTTTGGCAACGTTCCTGTCAACTGAGTTGGAGGATGGGGGGAGACCTGCTCTGCCACAAATATTCCATTGCTTTTGCTGACCCAAGGGACAGGTCCTTCTGAAACCAGCTCCTGCACCACAAGAGAAAGGATTCTCCTCCCTGACAGTCTCTGTACATCACTGGAGACTTCCAAGAGAAGCCCTTGCCAGGTGCAAGGCTTCTACAAATGCATTGCAGTGATTTTAACATATTTGTCAGTCTGATCGTTTGATGAGGAATAACTCCTTATTCCTGAAAGCATGATGCTTTCTAAAGAATATGCAGCTCTGACTCTTGTTTAATAAGTGTATAAATGTCTTTGGAGAGATGCCCCCAAATATAAGAGTTAAACGGAGAGTTCATGTAGAAACCCAGTTACAAAGCAATATTCATATCCATTTAATGTCTTGCTGACTAATAAGAAAGAGGTGAAAGTTTTCATTTTTGCTTTTCACACAACAGCTCCACCAGGTTGCACTTGAAGTGCTGGAGCTTTTCTCTATAATCTGGGGGGCACTGTGCTGGCTCTTCTGCACGTGCTTAAGTCTGATTAATCCTTCAGCATCACTTAAACTTGGGCAAATAGAAAAAGAGTCTTCTGGTAAAAGAGAAGACGAGAATAACTTCCACATCAGTTGATGTTAAATTTGAAGGTGCCATTGCCTGACATCCCTCTGCCATCCTTTCTTTCAGGAATCATGCTTTTGGAAGCATTTAGGGTGAAACTGAAAAGGAAAAAAACAATAAAATATCTTAGCGTTTCCAAAAACACTCCAGGAACAAAGGAATATGGGAATATCAGTCTTGTCAAATTGTTTCTGATAGGGGAGATGTTTCAGCCATTGGTTTAGATCTGCTGATTTGCAAAACTTGCCTTAGGTCTATAGAAAAGAGATACAAAACCCAATATATCAAGGTCACTGCTTAGCTCTTGTGACATCATCCCATGTAAAAGAAAAATCTTGAAATCTGTCATAGAATCACAGAATCATAGAATGGGCTGGGTTGGAAGGGACCTCAGAGATCATCAAGTCCAACCCTTGATCCACACCCCCCGTGGTTCCCAGACCATGGCACAAAACCTGAGAAAAGCACCAGGTCCTTTCTGCCCCAACCAACCTCACGGCCAGAGCCCGATGTTCCCAGGACTGACTGCACACCTTTGCCCAGAGCCCTTGGCTCAGCAGCTCTGCTCCCAATCAATCAGAACACCACTCAGAGGAGACACAAGGGGGAGTCTCCTCTCCTGAAATGAGAGGTTGGTATTTCCAGATACAGTTTGTAAAATTAAATCAAATAAAACAAAAAAAACCAAACCCCTTCAGTGTGTTCCCTGGGAATAGCAATCCAATGGAGCCTTTGAGATGGCAGAGGGCAGGTGGTTGGTGACATTCCCATCACTTTCATTGTATTTACTCTGCTTCCCTGGGAGAGATAGCACAGATAGCACCCTGCATCATAGAATCATAGAATCATAGAATGGGCTGGGTTGGAAGGGACCTCAGAGATCATCAAGTCCAACCCTTGATCCACTCCCCCCGTGGTTCCCAGCCCATGGCACTCAGTGCCACATCCAGTCTCTTCTTAAAAACCTCCAGGGATGGAGAATTCCCCCCCTCCCTGGGCAGTCCATTCCAATGCCTGATCACTCTCTCTGGAAAGAATTTCTTCCCAATATCCAACCTAAACCTCCCCTGGCAGAGCTGTCAAAACCTTCCTTTCAAATGACATTTCTTTATGTGCCAAATGACCCTTGTCTGCAGTGTGATTCCCAGTTGGAAAGCCTTGATGGACTTGGATGTGAACACAGAGCAATTGTGAAGACAAATCCAAGTGTGAGAGTAGTGTTGGAAGCAGTCCTGGCATTGTGACTCTGTGGAGCCTGAAAAACCTGTGTAGATTTAGAGGAACTTGGTGTGTGTGATATTTGTCACCTTGGCTGAGGCAGACATTTTCCATGCAGGATGAGTGATGTTGTAGATAGCAGCAGAACTGCACCACCTTGTTCCTTCTTGGTTTTCCTTCCATTCATCCCTCCTGTAGTTGGAGCTCATTAGTCTTTGGCTGTCCCCTGAAAGTTTTCTGAGGCATAGCAAGAAGCTATGCTGTATGGTTGTGCCTGCAGCACCCTGACTCACTAAAATGGTCCTGGGAATAACAGTAAAGCCATCATCTCTGTTAACATTCCAAGCTAGCACCATCATCCTGTGATCTGTGCTGGATGGAAGAGGAATAAAAAATTGAGGTGACACTCGAGTTGTTTGTCCCTTTCTGTTAGCAGAGCTCAGTGTGGGCATTGCTGGAAGGGGCTGAGGGCATGGCACCTTCATCAGAGTGGGTCTGCCCTCTGTGTCCCCATTAGTGAATGCAGCAAATTGGTATCATTACTTTATCCTCTTTTCCCCTTCATGTGGATGGACTGCTTGCTGACTGGCTTGCTTTCCCTTTGAAAACGCCTTGGAAAAAAATCCCATAAGTGATTATGAATTCTGCACAGCAGTAGCTTTCCTTTGGAAAGCAGTTGCACTTTCAAAATCAGCAGTCAGACCACGGCTCAAAATGTGCCTTGGAAGCCATCCTTGGAGGGGGTCTGTGCCTGCAGATAAGCTTGGGAGTAAGGAACTGACTGCTGATGGCTATGAATGCAGTTGGGCATCTCTGTGCCACTTCACTGGGTGTGCTGTGTGCCACCTGCAGCTGTGGGAGAGAGAAATGCAGTGGCAAACTGTCCCTGAGTACCTGAGGGTTTATGTTTTACAACAAGAAAACTGGGAAAGAACCAATAGCCAAAATACATTTTAATTTATTAAATTAAATCCAGTCCATTTGATAAAATACAAGCTTATTGTATTGCCAGTTTGTTTAGAACTGGGTTGTTTGGGGTTGCTTTAAAGAAATACAGTGAATTAAGAAGAGAGACTTGAATAGACAATTCATCCTTTTTTCTTTTTGGTTTTCTGTTAATAAAGTCCAGGATTGAAATAAACTTAAATTGTTTGAACAAAACCGTTAAAAACATTAACAAGAGATTAAACAAGCAGACTGAATTCTTAGAAACATCTAACATGCAAAACCTGTAGCACACTTTGAATGCTTCAAATTCATTTCCTGAAAAATTAATCTCCTGAAAAATGATGTTGGCAAGCACTGGTATGACTGTACATTCCTCTGGGTCCAAGGCTGAGGGTGGGAATCCCTTGTCCCAACCAAATGGGGGTTACTGCAGATGTTGCCTGTTCTTCTGGGGGTGTTGGGCCTTGCTGGTGTAATGAACAGAGATGGCAATGTTAAATTCTCACGTAATGCAGTGAGAAGATGCTGGCTGCATGTATTCCAGATATAACCCACATGCCAACAGTACAAAAATTCTTATGGGAGTTATCAGCAATGCATACGTGTTCCCAAAGTTCATTAAATTTGCCTTCAGCTAGTAGGAAGGTTAAGAAAAATATACTCCTGTGTTGAAGTCCATTTCATTACAGGTGAATGGATATCTGATCCCTGTTAAAGTCTGAGAATAGTTTGCTTTTGTTCTAGCCACCACATTTGTGTGTTTCAAACACAAAAGTTTTTCAGTTTGCTTTTTTTCTCAAAATAATTAAGAAACCCATGAAATGAGCAGTAGACTAATTATATTTTGTCAGTTGTTTAGATAGAAACTGTAAACCTACTACAGTCTCCAAAACAAAGGCTAAAAAATGGTTTCTTAAAACACATGTACCTCAGCAAAAGTTATATGCACAACAATAGTAAAAAAAAAAAAAAAACAGATTTAGAATAATGCCACTTAAAATGATCTTAAAAATGAAGGATGCCTTACATTCTATATTACATTTTTTTACGAGTTTCTAAGTAACATTCACTTCTGGCTGTTCCTAGCATTAGCATTACCAATATACAGGCAATAATTCAGGAATTTCAAGGCAATATTTTCCACCTTGCATATGCAAAGAGTTAACATTTATGAAAAGTAGAAGCGTGTCCTTTTCATTGAAGGATCACAAACTGCAGTTGATAAAATCCATGTACAATATTTACACTCCCCTTAACAGCTATACAAATGACATAAATATCCTGGATCCTCTGGAGTCTGGGGGTGCCTTGCTGGCCCTGTCCTCTCCAAACTATTGTGTTGCTGCCAGGGGTACCTCCCCAGGTCGAGTCCCCTCTTCTTTCTGGGCCAGCCCCCCAGTTTGGGGAATACCTAGCCATACAGCCCCAAGACCCTGCATTTATTTTGGAGTCCAACCATGCTGGCTCTCTCCATCTTCTACAACAACCCTGGAAGTTCAGACTGGCCCCTTTTATGCTATGATTTCTGGTGATGCCTTTTGAGGTCGTATTTCCAAAACGCCTCAAGAAGCCCAGAAGTCAGCCAGGCATTCCCTGTTTTTCTCTGGTCTACTTAGAAGGTGCTGCTAAGTAGAACTTTTTTTTGGTTTTAATTATCCATCCAGCTCGTGATTAATTTCCCTCCCACCCTGTGTGGTTAAGCATAGAGATGTTGCCTGCAATACTGTCTTTGCTGCCCAAAGTCAATCTCCTAATGGGATGCCAGCTGGCATAGTAATGAACCTGCTCCAGCAAAAAAAAACCAGAACAAAACTGGGTCAGTCCTCCCAATGTGTTTTGCCAGTTCTGAGCTGAGTGCTTTGCAGTTTGTTGTGTTGACAGAAAGTGTGTGTGCATATCATTAACCACTGGGGCCTTGTTTTTGATAATCCCAGTCCTTTGATCTCAAGACTCCTCATGAAAATTGCATAGTGACCCAAACTGAACAGAACCGCCACACTTCAGCTGCCTGAGGAGGCTCCAGAGTCACACGTTGAGGATCCGTGATGGCGCCTGGAAAACAGCAGAAGGGTTGGGAGAGAACCTGGTCTTCACCTCTGGGATCTAGTGGGGTGAGGGGGAAGAGAAAAATTAGTGAGACACAGGGTGCAATTGGCTGGAGAGTTTTGAGAGTGTTGTGCCTGCTCTGCTCTGGAATCTGCCTGTAAGGCTTGGCCCATGGGGCTGGGTGTCAGCAGGACTGTTGTTGGTGTGCAGAATGTGCAGGATGCTGTTCCACCAAGGAGGGGTTTTGTTGTAACTCAACCCTTGGGTCCTGGTTCAGAATGTGCAGGATGCTGTTCCACCAAGGAGGGGTTTTGTTGTAACTCAACCCTTGGGTCCTGAGGTGTGTGGTGTGATGGGGAATAATCGTGGCTGGGCAGCACTGGGCAGGGGGCAGGCTCTGAGATAGAAAGAGCTTTCCCCTTTGCAAAGCCCCACTGGCACCAGCTCTACAAACATCAGAACCACTGGATGTTTCACCACTGGATGTTTCACCACTTGATTGGTGCTGGATTTAAGGGGGAGGAGTGACAGTGGTGTGTTTAGCCTTAACCCTTTGGTGGATGCCATCCAGGCTTCACCGAAATGCTTCACCATCATGTTTTATAGGGCCCCAAGTTATGTGTGCTGTGAGCAGAGGCACAGATTTGGAGGGTTCAAAAAATCATTGATTAATGATTTTTATCATTAAAAATAAACAATAATTTTTTGCTGATTTTTCACAGCAAGATAAGGATGCAAACTCCTCAGTCCTGAGGAATCACAGAATCATCACAGTTGGAAAAGACCTCTAAGATCACCAAGTTCAACTGTCAACCCAGAAAAAAGAAACCCAACCATGCCCCCCCAAAGTATGTCCTGCGTCTACACTTTTTTTTAACACCTCCAAGAGATGGTGACTCCACCACCTCCCTGAGCAGCCCTTTCTAGTGTCTGACTACTCCTTCAGTAAAGAAATTCTTCCCAATATCTAATCTAAACCTCCCCTGGGGCAACTTCAGGCTATTCCCCTACTACCATCATTATTTATCTGGGAGAAGAGGCCAACCCACACCTCACTAAAACTTCCTTTCAGGTAGCTGTAGAGAGCAATAAGGTCTCCCTCAGCCTCCTCTTCTCCAAACTAAACAATCCCAGTTCTCTCAGCCTTTCCTCACAGGACTTGTTCTCCAGACCATTCACCAGGTTGGTTGCTCTTCTCTGGACATGCTCTGGCAGCTCTTATGTTCTTCTTGTAGCCAGGCACCCAGGTGGAGAGAAGGGCAGAGGGAACAGAAATTCCCCTCTGATGGCTGTGCAGTCATCATTTCTCTCCACATTTAGCTCTTGTTATACTGAAGCATGAAGGACACCTAGATGCTTGTGTTTCCCCTAAGGCTTAAAATGTAAAGGATTTTAAACAGGGCTGGCCTGAATTGTGCATCCAGCCCAGGCCACTGGGAGAACCTGGCCATAAGCCATGAAAGGATGGAAAAGCTTTTCTGGGTCCTGAGTATTCTGATGGCACCGTCCAAATGGGAAAAAAAGACCAAGACTGTAGCAGGAAAGGCTGTGGGAAAAGCTATTGAGCTGTTTGTTGTTGCATTATTCTGATTTTCCATCCTCTGTAGCAGTGTGAGTTCTACATTCAGGCTGTGAGCACACAGCATCCACCTGGCTCCCATGGGGTCAGCAAAGCCATGGGCTTCAGGTAAAAGGCAAAGGCCAAATGGCCAAGTGTAAACCAGGGGAAATGGGACTTCCTTCTGAACTGGTGGTTCACCAGCACCAATTTCACTACACCTTTCCCATGACATCTGAAAAAAGAGGGGCTGTGGTGGCATGCTGGAACTCCAGAATACGGGACCTTCACATACATGGTCCAAAGGGCAGTGTCCTGGGCAGTGTGGGTTTGTGCCTGGGATTCCATCCTCAAGAACTGGGACAGGGACTCTGAGGGGTTCACCCAGGACCCTCTCCTTTCCATCCTGACAGCCAAATAGGAAAAGACCCTATTTTCCCCCTCCAGGATAAAAATATGAGGTCTAAGGTTTAAATACCCTCTGTGCTTATTGCATCTGAGTAAGCAGCCCAGGCTATTCAGAGCATGGAGGAAGTTTTCTTGAGGTTTGCAAATTCTGTTTTGCCTGAGGTCACTGTCCCACTTTCAGCAGAGCTGGATAAACCCATCCCCTGCCTTGTCACAGCAGTGTGCCACTAATCCTCTGTGGAGCAGGCACTTGGCTGCCTGCTGATTAAACACTTCTTCCTCATCTCCTCCAAGGCAAAGATTTACTTTTTACATGTGGCCCTGGAGTAGCTGCCTTTACTTCTAAGGACATGGTACACTGCATCTGGAGAATTCAGCCCCAGCTCTCCTTTCCAGGTCACTCTGTGCAGCCTCTGATCAGCTTTTTTTCAATTGGTTTCCAAGTGCTGTTCTCTTTGGTGGGCATTTGCAAAAAGCAGGTAAACCACAGCCTCAGGGTGTGCACCTTCCTTCCTCGTGGGGACAAGGAGTGTGTTGGGCCCCACCAGGGAAAAATGCTGAGCAGAGAGAGAACATTTCCTCGTGGGGTTTTCAGTAATACTGCGATGTATTTCACCAACAAGAAAACCATCTGAGACTGTTACAGAGGGCTGTAGAAACTTGCAGGAGAAGCCCCAGAAAATCTCAGAGGCCCAAGAGCTGTGCAGCCTGGCTGCTCACCATAGCTATATCCTCCTTGATGCTGATAGTGGTGGCAGCTTCAGCACGGGGGAATTTTGTCCTGTTGGGGTGGGTGCTGTACCTTAGGCAGCAGCCTGCAAATGTTCTCAGACAAACACCTCTGTCTGTGGGTGATGTTGGCATCAGAAGGTGAATCTCCTGCTACAGCCTCAAAGCTGTGCACACTGACTCCTCTGAGTTCTGCAGATGGGGTTAAATGCATCTTTCACAAAGAGAATGACACATGCCTTGTATCTAAGGTACCCAACTGAGCAAATCACAAGTCTTGAACCTCCTGACTGTTGTGCAGTTAAAAATCGTGATCTCAGGTTGAATTATGATAAACATAACAGCATTCCTT
The DNA here is from genome assembly GCF_003957555.1 of Calypte anna. Lineage (NCBI taxonomy): Eukaryota > Metazoa > Chordata > Aves > Apodiformes > Trochilidae > Calypte > Calypte anna. Next base: position 3,886,624 of record NC_044255.1, on the reverse strand, counting down.
GGCGTGTCTGAAAGCAAGGAATGACCACATTACCTAATGGGCAATGATGAAAGAGTGGTCAGTGAGGATATGGCTTTGTTCTACACTCACCCCACCAGTAACAAATGAGTTCCTGATGTGTACTTTGGTCTTTACTCACGCTGACTTTGGGATATTAAAAAGAGTAAATTACCTTAAAATCTGCCTTGTAGCTTGTCTCTTGAACAAAATGGTCTTCTGGGATAATGAAGCCTTGCTTTATCTTTATAGGCTTGGATGGTTTTGCTCCAGTCCACGGGCGGTATTCTTGCCTGAAATGAGATTGTCAAGACAGGAGAACCCATAAAACACAACATAATCACAGGCTACTTCTGCTCAGAGGGGTTGCAAAGCCAGAAGGCAGGGCTGGCTACCATCAGCTGGTAAGATAGACCTTGTCTAAGGTGTGCTGGGAATAAAAGAACTGTCTCTCCCAGCAAGTCCAGGCTGAGAGATGCAAGGACACAGCCACACATAAGTAGCTGTCCTCACTGAACTCTTAGAATCATAGAATCATAGAACTAGCTTGGTTGGAAGGTACCTCAGAGATCATCGAGTCCAACCCTTGATCCACTCCCCCCGTGGTTCCCAGCCCATGGCACTCAGTGCCACATCCAGGCTCTTTGGAAAGATCTCCAGACACGGAGAATCCACTACTTCCCTGGGCAGCCCATTCCAATGGCTGATCACCCTCTCCAGAAAGAAATTCTTTCTAATCTCCAACCTAAACCTCCCCTGGCACAACTTGAGACCCTGCCCCCTTGTCTTGCTGAGAGTTGCCTGGGAAAAGAGACCAACCCCCCCCGGCTCCAACCTCCTTTCAGGGAGTTGGAGAGAGTGATGAGGTCTCCCCTGAGCCTCCTCTTCTCCAGCCTCAACACCCCCAGCTCCCTCAGCCTCACCTCACAGCACCTGTGCTGGATCCCTTCACAGCCTCCTTGCACTTCTCTGGACCTGCTCCAGCACCTCAATCTCCTTCCTGAACTTCCTGAGGGGCCCAGAACTGGACACAGGACTCAAACTGTGACCTCACCAGGGCTGAGCACAGGGGCAGAATCCCTTCCCTGGACCTGCCGGCCACTGTGCTCTCTCCTGGAGGTCCTTGGTGCTTTCCTTCTGGATAAGAGCAACTCAGGGTGAGTTTTTGCTTGAGAGCTCATTGACCACTTGCAATCTTAAACCTTATCTGTCTCGTTGGCCACCTATGATGTAAAACATATTGGTCTGGAGCTGCCAGTGCACAGCTCTGAGGGGGAAGCTGCTGGTGTGACCTTAGCTTTAGCTCTCTGGACAGCAGGCACCATCTCAGCTGGCAGATGCTTCCACTGATGATTACCCTTCAGATGGGGGCACATGCTTTGAGATGTAATATCTGACAAGAAGGCAGTTGTCTGATTTACCCTTGGAGCAGGGAAGGCTGAGACGTGGGTGCAGTGACCACTGAAGAACAAAGAGCACAGCAGGGTCTGGCTCAGCTCTGCTGCCATCTCACCTCTGCAGCCTTCTCTCTGCTTCTCTGTACCTTTTGTCACCAAAAGGCTTCACTGATGCCCTCTCCATTAGGACTTTCTGGATGCTGCAGGAGCAGCCAGCTGAGCTGAGTTTGCTCTCAGGAGAAGGGCAGAAGTCAGCTCTGTGCATGTATCTCTGGCAACCAATCCAAAGAAGTTCAATTCAAAGAGCTTCTGTTAGCAAAAAGAGGGGTGACAAACCAAGATGTGGGAATTTTGTATTTGTATTCCTGGCATCCTTAAATAATAACTGCATTTTACTAACTGCTTGTACACAGGACCAAGGGGTAAGACTGAGACCGTGTCCAGGGTAGGGAAATAGTCTGTGTGTTAATGTGCTGAGCTTGATCACAGCTTTCTGATTTTCACCTTTCCCAAGCATTCAATTTGCTATTTTGATGGTAGCTGCAAATTGCTCTCTTAAAATTTTACTGAAATGTATAAAGGTGGGGTGCTACACGTTATATTACACACTACACATGAGAATGTGTCGTTTGCTCTTGATCCTTTTAGTATACTACCAAAATACCCACTGTCTAGTTTATGCTTGTTTTCTAAATGTAGACTCAGCCTTAAAATGCTGCCTTTTTTCTTGGCTGATTTGTGTATACAAGGTACAGCAGTGGTCTGGATCTGGGTACAGAAAGCAACGTGCTAATGGAATTAATTCTAAAAAATGAAATTCCTGTTTCTTGACTGAGTGAGCTGCTGGCACTGGCCTCCTGTCGGGATGGATGAGTGTGGGTGTAGGCACCAGGAAACAGGCAGGAGCCTGCAGCCAGGACTGACAGCATTTTGTCAGCTTGAGTGGAGGTGGAGTGAGGTCTCAAGTCCCCTTGGTTACTCACAGGCACTGCTGTACAGAAGAGCTTCCTGCCCATCAGGAAGGAAAACCAGGCTGCTGTCTAGGAGCACTGCAGATTTGATCTATAATTGGTATGGGCTTGCTCTTCCTCTTCTGAGCCACCAGCTTCTACCTTCCCTGCAGCTTGCTGGCCAAGCTTGCTCAAGCAGCAGCTAAGTGCCTGCACAGCTCTCCCAGTCCTGGTGGTGCCATTCCTGCTGCTTTGACACCTCAGGATAAGGAAGCAGCTTTGTAGAAAGATGGTTTTGGACAAGCAATATCCCAAGAAGGCAACCTTTCACCAGGGAATCCCATATGTTTGTGAGTGCTGAGTTAAATCTGAGTTCTCTCTCTGCTGTGCAGCCAGAGGGCACGGAGCTCCTGGGCAAAATACCAGCAAAATGGTACAAAGTCATCAGTTACATCCTGACATTTTCCAGGAACTGGAACCTGCTGCCCCACAAAAAACCAGATTGCCTCAGGGATGCTGGTGGCATTGATTCCTCACCATTCAGTGCTGTGCCAGCTGGTTTCCCTCCTGCATCAGGCTGCAATTGAGTGTGTGTGTCCCCAGCTCTCCAGGAGTCCCTGTGCTGCCAGGCTCTGCAGCCAGCTCCGTCTGGTTGCTTTGTAGCAGATCATTTGCTGATTTGGCAGGCCCCCAAACCGGGCCCTTTTGGATCTCAGGACCCTTGTTTGGGCTAGAAGCCAAGCTGTTCTCTTTAGGCTGGAGAGCCAAAAGAATATTCAAGGCACCAACATGCAGTGAGGAGATGCTCTCCCTCCACCCTCAGAAACAGAAATGTGAGGGCAAAATGCAATTACAGCTCAGATTTATAGTAGAATTTCTCACTTGGACCCAGCAGTTCCTCCTGGGGGAAACCAGAACTCTGGGCCTCAGGGAAGGACTGGATGACTCAGAGGTGACTTATCCCCTTTAGCAGCTTGAAACAAAACAAGGATGAAAATGGTAACTTTGGGTCCAGAAGGTGCAGATAACTAAATTCACTCTGCCTGCCACCTTGCAGGACTCATACACTCCTCTCCAGCCATATAATCAGGAGTCAGAAAGAACATGAGCCCTAATAACATTTTGCCAACTTGTCTGAAAACCAGTCAGGGAGTCATGGGTTGAGTCAAAATGCATGACCTACTCAGAGCCTGGAGAAAGAGGAACCACATCTTTTTAATGTTACTTAGCTTAAGATATCAAGTGTCAGGATGCAGTGACTTTCTCCCCCGTGACACTCCCTGGTTCAACATTTCATGCTCTCCACAAACATCTTCAGGCTTTGCAGAGAAAGCTGCCAGAGAAATCTTGTTTATTTTACCAACCTAGTGAAAATCAGACAGCTCTTTTATTTCACTGAGATGGAAGGCATTTCTAGCAGGAGTGGGGAGGTGGCAATACCTCTGAGTAAACCTTCTCCTCTGAGAAAAGGTTGAGAGAGCTGGGACTGTTCAGCCTGGGAGTGAAGGCTGAGAGGAGACCTTATCAATGCCTTTAAATATATAAAGGGCAAGCATGGAGCCTGACACCTGTATGCCAAGATAGAGGACAAGGGGCAATGGACACAAACTGGAACACAGCAAGTTCAGTTTAAACATGAGAACAAACTTTTTTCATCTGAGGGTGCCCAGGGAGGTTGTGGAGTCTCCTTTTTGGAAGCCATTCAAAACCCACCTGGATACAATCCTGTGTGATGTGTTCTGGGCAATCCTGCTCTAGCAGGGGGGTGGACTAGATGATCTCTAGAGGTTCCTTCCAACTCGGATGAATCTGTGAATTAAGCTGCATATTGAACATTTGTAACATTGCCTCTTTAGAGGGAAAGCTCTGAATACATTTTGGGAGCTTCTGTTACTACAGTTTTCAAAGTACATGCTACCTGAGACATCTCTTGGGGAACCCATACTGGTGTGTGTGGGGCTGGGGCAGGTGAGGTATGAAGTAGCAGCCCATTGGCAGGTGCTCAGGCAGATTCCTGAGCTGTGTAGCCACTCTGAAACAGCTTTGGTTTGCCCAGACAGAGGTGGGTAGGCAGCCATGCTCTCCCAGAGGACAGGCTGTGTGGGCTTATGGCAAAGACCTGCAGGGATCAGGGCACTGTGACATCTCTGGGTGGATGGAGGATTTCACGTGCCATGGATGCTGTGGTGAGAGTTCTGCAAGATGGGCAAAGCCAGGAGCCCTCTGGAGTAACTGAGCCATTAAATTGCTTTTCCCACAAGCTATGTCAGGCACTGGTGGGGTGCTGGAGGCTCTTCCAGGCCTTAAACACAGAAGCAGATTGTGTCCGTTCTCCTATCCATCCAAAGAGCCTGGTGTGAGGACAGAAGTGGGGGCAAGTGATGGAAAGTGATGGAAACAGAAAGCTCAAAGGGGTAGAGAAAAGACTTGGTAGAAGGGAACTTAGGAGGAAAGCAGTAGATGCCTGGCTGCTCCCTGTCTCAGCACTGCTCTCTCACCTGCAGCAAGGTCAGGCAGTACTATCTGGAGCTGCTTGGGACTCACAGGAAAGGCAAAGCAGCAAAAGGCTAAGCTGAAAGGCCAGGAGGAAAAAAACCTCAAGCTTAGCCTTAGGGCTTGTTCTGGGGGCTTGTTCTGCTCACAGACAGATCCCTGAGGAAGGAGCACTTACAGCACTGTAGTAGCATAGGCATCTGCTTCCCAGCTGTGTGAATAGGAGTTTGTAGGTCTTAGGGTCTTGGCTTCTATCATTTCCCATTCCTTTAATGTAAGTTTGAGTGTACTTTGTAGAGTGCAGACAGTTTCTCCTACCTTGATGCAAGAGCTTTTTGCAGCCTCCCTTGCTCCCTTCCCACACCTCTGTCCCCTCCCTGCCCTCAGTCAGGCTATGCAATGCATGGAGTCTCTGGGTCCATCCCAGTGCCTGCACCAAGCAAACTTACTTCTTAAAAAGCATAAAAATTGGGGGCTTTGCTATTAATTTCCCATGGCAGCAAGATACTTAAGAATGTCAAGATAACTGTAAGCCTTGATTATAAAAGCTTTACTCCTATTGTTAAAGATAAGCATGTGTTTTTACTCATATCACTGGATCAAGGATGGGTGTCCCCACATACAGTGCTATTAACCCTGCCAGCTAAGGGGTGTGTTGTGATCCCATACTCTGTGTGAAGATATTTTCTCCGTTTTCTTCTACAGAGCTGAGATAAGATGCTTTCCATTGTGAAGTTCACCTTGCCTTCCTGCACAAGGGCTATCTGAAGGCAGGTGAAAAGTGTAGACAGCAGGGGAAAAGTGTCATTCCCTTTCATTCTGCATTATTTCCCCTGGTGGTTTCTACTCCTGGTCACAGGGCATGTGCTTGATACTTACCCAAGAAGTTTAGTGGAAGTCTTCCACTCTGCTATCCTCAAAATCATTAGCAATGGCACATCAGGCCCTCAACAATCTCATCTCTTTATGCATTTTCTTTTCAACAAAAAACCCAAACCAAATGGCTTCCTCTGGGTGAGCAGGAACCCCTGCTGATCTTGAGGTCCTCAGTTTGGTCTGCATTACTGCTGTGCCTCTCTCCTGCAAAAACTATTGGGATGTTTCTGACTCTCACACCTGCTAAGTGCAGAAACACCAACTGCAGAGATGAGGCTCTGCTTGGGGCTAGTGCTGTACATGTGTGGAAAGTCCCAGTTATCCTCCCCCTTCCCTGAGTGCTAATACAAGCAAAGGCAATGGGTGGGGGAAGAAGAGGCAGAACAATCACTCACAGCTCTACTGCAATATTTTCAGTGACACATTTGAAGTGCTTTCCAAAAAGTGGTAGCTTACTGAAAAGGAAACTGAGGTCTGAAATGACCTAAAGAAGTAAACCTGAGCCTTGAAGAGGATGGCAGAGGGGTTTTATTCTCACCCCCTTTGCCTTCTATAGAGGGGAGAAGATGATACCCAGAGAACAGAGCCAGCTGGGGATACCTGCTGATGGCACCACCTTCTCTCATCCAGTGTAGAGAGCTAAGTAAAGCACTCATCTACTTTTGAAATGTCAGCTAAATGCAATCAAGACCTGGCTCTACAACTAATGAGGTGCCAATCACTGCTGTGTCAGAAGTACACAGCACATGCAACTTCCTGCTGAAAGGCAGAAGCCAATTCCATGGCCCTAAAGGACAAAAACCTCAGTGTTTCCTTGGCTCCTGCAGCAGCAGGAAGGTGTAATCCCCTGCAACCCACTGCAGTAGTCCCTGGGATCTTTTTGCAGTTGGAGCACATCCCATTTTAGCCTTTCAAGTACAGCTTGTATTGATCTGCCTGAGCTTCCCCTATGTAGCCCAGTTGGGTTTTTACTTCAGTCAGCCCCTGCGGAACTCCAGATGAAATCCAGGGACTGGAGATAGGAGCTGCTCAAAGCTCTGGGGATACAGGACAGTAGTTTGGAGGCAGGCAGCTGTGCTGTTCTTTCACCCTTTCTATGGAGTTTTTTTTTCAAATTTAGCAGTATCTTTGCTTCCTCAGAGACACAGGTATTCTTCTAACATCCCTTCCACCTTTATTTTCTGACCATAGAAAGGCTCCCCATGGAAGTAGTGAGGAATGGGAGTTGTCTTGGTCACTGATTCTGGGGAGTTTATTTTGTTCTGGGAAATTCCTGTTCAGGCAAACTGGCTGCACCATGTACAGCCATTTTTGTATGCATCCAGGCTTCCTTTTTGAGGTTAAAGGAGAGGACAGAGAGATTTAGAAGGAACCTGCAGAATGAAGTCTCACAAGAGCAGTGCACCAGCACACAAAAGCACATCAAACTATGCTAAACATCACCCCACACTTGAACGCTCCACAGAAACAAATGTGCAGTAGGCTGTTGTGGAACAGTCAGAATCCCTGAACTAAAAAGAAGCAAACCACAAAAACTAAAGAAGCTACTTCACAGAATTACAGCAAGAAAACCATCACTGCCATTAGAAGCTTGGAGTGGGCCATGTATTAATGCAAAATCTTGTGCTATTCAAGCCAGTCCTCATTCAAAGTGATCTGCCCTCCTGCTTCCCAGTGCTGCTTGTGCTGGGCACAGCCTACAAGAAACAGGGCCAGATCCTTGCTACTAGAGAGTAGAGGAGATGTGTGTGTCCACCAAGGCACAGCTTGGTCTTCTTGTCTTTGTTGTAAAGATGAAGGACACCATCAAGTAATGATGCTACTGCCTGTGCTGGCAGACTGCAATGCTGCCTTTGGAAAAGAAGGGAAGAAGGATGGAACTGCAGTGGTGTTAGTGGAAATCTTCTTGGGATGTGGGTGCTCAGCTCACAAAGGGTGGGTGTGCTGTGGATTCCCTCTTACCTGCCTCAGTGCAGACCAGTGGAGGATTCCTGGGGTTTTGGAGTGACTGATGCTACCACATAGAAACCTAGTGCCCCAATTTCTATTTTTTTTTTTAATTATTTTTACTTTTTTTTAGAGCTACAAATACCAAACACAACACCTTGCAAAGTTATCATGGACTTTTCTCCTGCTGCTTGTTTTGACTTCTGTGACTTTTCTAGGATGTGCTCAGTAGTATGGGGACATGTTAAATTTGCACTGTTGGACTGGGTGATAATTCAAGGAAACTGGGAATTAGTGGAATAAGACCAAGGTGGCCTTGTCTGTATTAGTTGTACTGTACAACCTTCACACACCTTAAAGGTCTTATACAAAACCTCTCCTGGTGTGCCTGCCCCAGCATGTGCCTCTCTCCTCATCCTGCAGTGCTCCTCCTGGCGGGTGTCAGGAGTTCCACAGCTACCTTGAGCCCTTAATTTTTATAAAATTCATTTTGATTTGTGTGTTGGTATGTTACCCTGGCCAGTACTTTGTCATGGGGTCTGTAAACTTAATGCTCCTTCAGGACAATAGTAGAGAGCCCTGAGTAAGAACTATTAAGTCAGAAGGAAGGTGTGAGAAGTGACCCTTTTTGCCCCCTTTTTTTTTTTTTGGCGGTTACTCTTTTTGCTTTGTTTGTTAGAACAGCTGTGGGGAAGCTGCAGCTCTAATGCAGGCTAAATACACCCTTCCTCTGGGGTCAGGCTGAAGAAGTGGTGGAAGCCTCACAAATAATGTGCAAATGATTGTGTTTCTGAAAGATAGACCGTGCTAGTCTAGCTCTAGGCAGCTTTCTCCAAAGTAATTCCTGTGCTGCTTTGAAACTTTAAAGTGCTTTTCTTAAAAGAACGATCATCAGCCTGTGACTGTCCTGTGAGATGGGGCCAAGGATAAAATAGTGCATAAATTGAAGCACTACAGTTATCCCTTTGGATATATCCCATATGTTAACTGCACTAGTACCAGGGCAGCTGCCTGGGTGGGGAGGAGTAGCACAAGAAATAAGCTCTCCTGGGCAGGCCTGTAATCCTCCCCAGTGTGTTTGTTTGAAAAGCACCATGATAAATAATCTCAATGTATTGCAGTACTTAAATGCCTCAGAGGTACATAATAGATAATAAGTATCTAAATACTTGGGAGTCTATTGGAATAAGAATCATTACTCTATTAATATATCTCAGAGGTATATTAAAAGTATATTAGGTATATTAATATACCTCATAGGCATATTAAAGCTTGCTGAACATCACTACGAGGGAGCCTGTGATAACAGCATGAAACTGGTATGATATTCAGCAGCAGCCACGTAGCTGCTGAAATCCTCTTTTCCTCCCATGGCAGATGTCAGCGAGAACATGGGTTGAATTTCAGTGCCCAATTGCTTGTTCCAGAAAGTGTCTCTAATCAGTCCTACTGATCACAGGGAAAGGAAGGCGTAAGACACTTAATTTTTAGAGCTTTTTGGGAAGGGTGGTTTGTGACAATTCTCCCCCCATATTTGAGGGGCGTATATCCCCTACATCTTTGCATCTGACTAACCTTAAAGGCAGTCATTTGGCTCCACTTGAAGGTGGCGTTCCAGGAGTTTTAAAGGGAAAAGGCTTATGGCAGTGACGGATTCGGGAAGCGCAGCTCAGTGGGACTCTTGTGGTGTACCGGGAGCCCCGCCGGTCCTGTGTCCGTGGCATCACAAATCTGCCCGGCTCGCTCCTGCTCCTCTCTCGCTGCCTGTGGGCCAGGGCAGGAGCTTGGGGCAGGCAGGAGCGGCTCTGCAGGCGGTCGGGGTGGGTGCCCAAGGCAGGTTCTGCCGCCGAGGGACCCACACGGGCCGGGCTGGGCCAGGCACCGCCTGGGGAACGGGCGATGCTTCTAAGGACCGAGCGTCCCAAAGCAAAGGTGGCTTTGGCGACAGGTTGAGCCCGATGGCGAGGCGGCAGCCCCTACCACCAGACACACACACACACACGCACTCCTTCCCACTCCCCGCCGCCGTTCGCCAGCATCCCCCGCCCCGCTCTGCGGAGGAGCATCTATCTCCCCCCGCTGCAGAGAGAGCCTCCCCCGGGGCTGGGGGCTGCCGCCGTGTCTCGGTTACCTGTAGGAGGTGGTGTGCCCGCCGTCCGCCTGCGAGCGCGGCCGCAGCTGCTCGGGGCCGTCCCCCGCCGGCCGCCCCACGCTGCCGGGCAGGGCGCAGGCGGCGCGGCCCGGGGCGGGATGGGGGGCGGCCCCGTCCCTCCCGCTGCCGCCGCCGCCAGCGCTGCTGGCACTGACCCAGGGGAAGACGTCCCTCCTCGGAAGGGGCCAGGCTTTGAAGTCCCGTCGGTACTGGGTCTCCGCCGAGAAGGGCTCCCCGGTGGCAACCGCCCGGTCCTTCCTGCGGCCGCTCGGCTTCCCGGCGGCGGGGTACGACGGGCGGGGGGCCGGGGCGGGCGGGCGGGTGCTGCCCCGCGGGGGAGCTCCGCCGCGCCGGGGCGTCCCGTCCTCCTGCTCCTCGATGTCGGAGTAGTTGTGGATGGTGAGTGGCACGGAGAGGTCGGACTTGTCCAGCTGGCTCCAGAAGCGGGCCAGGCAGCACACCCGACTGATACAGGGCCAGGCCATGGCCGCGGCTCCGGCGCCCGCAGCCGGCCGCGCACCCGGTTTCAGCCCTCATCGGCAGCAGCCCCTCCTCCCGCCGCCCCCTCCCCGGTAACGACACCCCCGCCCCGGGATTACGGCCGCACACGTGACCCGGGCTCCGGGGGGGCTCCGTGCGGCTGCCGGGGCCGGATCGCCCCGCACCGGGATGCGTGGTCCCGGCCGCTGCCCGGCGGCGGTGCGGTGCGGTGCTCCTCGGCCTCCTGGCCGTGCCTCCCGGGGATGCCGCCCCCTCCTCTGGTGCCCCCCGGATCCCGGGGGATGCTTCAGTGCGTGGGGGCTCCCCACGCGCCGGGAAGCGCCGCAGCAAACCCAGCAGCGGGCATCGTGCGGGCGAAGAAGGCTGCTCAGCTCCAGCTGGGGAGTGCTGCTTAGTTACCGTTTCGAGTCAGCTGTCACCAGTTATTATTAGAGAAAGGATTCGTAGAGGAAGCCTTACAGCTTAGAAAAGAAAGGGTCTGGATGAGAAACAGCGGCTTTGCAGTGTTAGTGTCAGATAGCTGTGTGCAAAACACCCCTTACTTCATAGCCCCTCTCTCCTCCTTTCACAGATTAACCCCTCCACTTCTAAACCACTACCTACTGAACAAAATCCAAGTGCCTCTTTTGCATACGATCATTTGCTGTTTGCCAGAGGCTGGAAACCTCAGCTTTTCTTTGGACACTCGTGTTCAAACCCAAACAGCCCTGGCGCAGCCCCCTGAAGCTGACAGAATTACACTGGGGCTAAGTCTGTCTTTTGAAATTTTACATCTTATGTAATGTGTGGCTACAGGCCATAAAGCTGCCTCACAATTCCCCATTCAGTGCCTTGTCACAGAAGAAGCTGAACCTCCCAATGGGTCACCAAATCAGGAAATAAAAGTGCAGCAGGCTGTAAAAGCAAAGAATGGAAGTTAACTACTAGAAAATCATGTATTTAAACACGTAGACAGGTTCCTCATATTTGACTGTATTAGAATCATAGAATTGGCTGGGTTGGAAGGGACCTCAGAGATCATCAAGTCCAACCCTTGATCCACTCCCCCCGTGGTTCCCAGCCCATGGCACTCAGTGCCACATCCAGGCTCTTTGGAAATATCTCCAGACACAGAGAATCCACTACTTCCCTGGGCAGCCCATTCCAATGCCTGATCACCCTCTCCAGAAAGAAATTCTTTCGAATCTCCAACCTAAACCTCCCCTGGCACAACTAGCTACACATTGCTATCTGGTAAGGAATTAAGTATGAGTGGAACCTGAAAAGCTAAGATTTCCTGGTTTATTTCAGCTGAGCAGCCTGTATCTGTAGCATAATAGCACCTCAGATCTCAGTCTAGATTTGCATCTGCTTCTGATGGGGAGGGACTAGAAATGTGAAATGGAATGAGGAAGAACCTCTGCGTGGCTGTCTGGTCTCTCTGAAACACAATCAGCACAAGGCAGAAAGGAATTTCTTTGCAGATGACCCTGTTGTCCTAAACACCAGATTTGACACTAGCTGCCCCTAGTAGCAGTTTTGATTTCACACCCCCACTATCCCCTCAGTGTCAGTTCATCATAGAACAGTGAGGATTGGAAGGGACCTTAAAGATCATCCAGTTCCAACACAGCTGGGTGTGCAGGGGCACCTTCCATTCCATTAGGTTGCTCAAGGCCCCATCCAACCTGGCCTTAGGGCAAAGAGACTCAAATATGAGGTAGCAACATTTGGGTCCCACACAGAGATCTTGACACAGCTATGTATGGGTATTAGATGCTGCATTTCATTCCTTGCTTGAAAACCTCAATCTTAAGTTTACTTCTTACAGTTTGCAGGGAGACATTTCTTAATTTTCTGCTGTTTTTTGTTTGTTTGTTTTTTGTTTGTTTGTTTTTGTTTTTGTTTTTGTTTTTTTAGAACTACTCTGCTCTATGCAGTAATTTTAAAGAATAAATTATATTTGGGTGAATAGCTGAACACTTTACACTGATAAAGACAGAATGATTTTACTGTCGTGGGAGAAAAGAGAATATCCTCTCTATTATGTGTTACCACGGGCACAGTACAAATGATGCTCTGATCCTCATTCCTAGGCCTGACTTAGCAAAATACATTGTAGAATAAAGTGGATGTCTCTGCTCCCTCTGTGCCTGTCACTTCCTAGTACTGAGTTCAGCTCTGGCACTGTGCAGCCCAGAGCCCACCTACAGCATCAGGGAGTCCTTTGAGCAGCTGCTTATCAGAGCTTGTAGGGTGAAATTAGCCCAAAAGCTATCTCTGACAGGGAAACCAAAAGAAGCTGGATGAGATTAAAAAGTTGTATTTAGAAGAGATTTATCATGATTAAAAGTGGAGGGGGGGGGAAAATACTGCAACAGTTAGGCAAAGGCAAAACATAAAATCAGAAAGCAAAACAGCTGTAGCTGCCAGTAATGGGGGCAGAAAGCTCAAACTGTTTAATACTAAAAAACAATTTCAATAGAGTAGATCACTACACTGAAACAAAATATTCCTTCAACATGGGAAGACCACAGCACTTTCTTAACACTATTGAAAAGGGATGAAGGATTGTGTCTCTTCATGCTTAAGTATGGTTTTATCCTTATTGCTGTTTTTCCTCCAAACAAACACCAGCTGCTGTCACTGCCAAGTGGCTGCATAATTACCACTTTGTATTTTTATTCATAATAATAAGGGGAGGAAAAAAAAAAGTCTCTGTAGTTGGTTTTGTTTTAGGTGGTTGGGTTTTGTTGGGTTTTCTGTGTTTGGTGGGTTTTTTGGTTTGTTTGGGGTTTTTTTGTATTGGTTTTTTTTAGTTTTTCAGTGGTGTGTCTTTTCATTCTTCTCATTCCTTTGCCATTCCAAGGTGTGAGTAAATACTGAGACACTGGCATTTACTGATGCCAGGTTTTGCTTGCCAGAGAGATCTTTCCTACTCCAGAGAGCTGTCATAACTCCAGGCCACTCCTTGTCTGACAAGTACTGACTTCCCTATTGCAGTCTGGAAGTCCTTTGGGATCAGAGAAAGTAGTTTTCCTTTGTCAGACAAAGCCAACCAACATGAAACATACAGCTTTGCCATGTCAGTGTTATTATACCAGCTTTCAGTACCTCTGGGCTTCATACAAATGAGGAAGATTGGGTTACTGTGCAGCCTTCAGAATGATGAGTGCTGTCAAGGTGGCACTTCAGACCCTCAAACCACAGCCACTGATTGAAAAGACAGTGACTTCTGAACCTTCTTTTTCAGTTTCCCAGGAGCTGTGAGGTCCCTGCAACTTTTAAGAACCCAGCAGAAGTACAGGCATTGCCTCTGAAGTGTCAGCCTGAAAACACTGCCTCAGCAGCTCTGACAGACCATGAGAGGGAGACTACAAATGAGACAGGGACATGACTTCCAGACTTTGAGGTAAGCACTGGTTTGTTCTTGCAGACCTGTAAAATAAGTCCCTCAGGATTTATACAGTGCATTTCCTGCAGTATTACTCCCTGCTGCTCTCAGACAGGGTCTGTAAAAAACCCTCAGCAAGTAAGTAAATGGTTGTGGAAGAGACCAGGTCACTTGTTGAGCAGACAAGAGGTAACACAAAGAAGAGAAGGAAGAAAAATAAATGGAAGTGGGCAAAGAGAGCAGATAGGTGTTATACCAACAAGCAAAATATTGTGAGCTATCACTTCTGAGTTGCTTTGGCATGAAATATTCCCTTATGACAAGCCAGGTCAGTGGCCAACTTCTGATGCTGCTGGTTCCTCCCTGGCCATGAAGGAGGTGGCTGCTGCTGGCTGTGCTGTGTGGAGCTGCATGGTCACTGCCCTCTGCCAGGGGCTTGAGGTCCTAAAAACTGGCACAGTTGTCCTGTATCACAAAAGGAAGCAGGAAAGGAAAAGCTGTAAGAGATCAGAAATAGAAAGCTTCTGGAGCAGAGCACAGGAATATTAGATACTCCAGTTCTTTCATTTTTCTAGTGTTTAAGTCAGCAGGCCTGAAAGGAACAATTCCTCAACTGGCTCATTTTGCAAGAGAGAAATAAATTAAGACTTGAAGCACTGGCCTGTGGCAGTAAGGGAGTTCACAACAATTTTGTACTCCATCATTTATTACAACTGGTGCCATTTAGCATGATGCACTGTTCATCCCTACAGGAAATTTGTTTTCTTGGAGACACTGCTAGAAAGTAAAAATTCACAAATGCTGCTTACAGATGCAATGTGTTCTTTGGCAAGTCAGTCCACCTGAAATCACTAATTCAGCCTACAGGGAAGAGTCAAGGGCTTGAACCCATCAGCTCCTATCTGGGCACACTCCTCAGCCCTTGCAGGACAGGCAGAGTAGCAGCACACCTAAAATCCAGGTTTTGTTTCTGTTTGTACAACAGGAACATTGGTCCTGGTACTGCCCTCAGGTTTACTTGAGCAGTTGTTTCCTGTTGCAGTGTTGCTGATCTCAGTTACCTCATTTATTTTTGCTGAAGCTGCATTTTTTCCTAGAATTGGAACATTCTGAACCAAATGTTACCAGTTTAAATTCTTAGAAAAAAACCTCAAAGGAAACTAGCAATACAGCACAGCTTAAAAAAAACCCAAAACCAACCAATCAAACAAACAAACAAAAAACCCTAATGCAGTAAAAGAATACATAAAGCAGTATAACATTGTAAAATATCCAAAACTTCAGTGAAAGAACAACTTAGGCTGAATGTAATTATGCAAAAAACCAAAACAAAACATAGTAATAACTTCTAATAACATGTGCCAGCATCTTGGAAGAAGAGATAGAAATGAAAAACCTAGGTTGAATAAGCCACAGCTGATGCATAAAGCTGGACTATTAACCAGTATGTAAGCTCTGGCAAACAATCCAGCATGGCTTCGTGTATTTAAAGTTTTAAGTTTCAAGAGAGACAACTGGCTCATCTCATCCAATCTTTTCAGCACTAAAGACCAGTGAACTTCACCACATCAGCCTTCTGTTGAGCCCAATCTGTAAGGTGTGCCTTCTAGGAAAGGCTGGCATTAGGGGGATCTTGTAAGAAATTGAGTTGTCCAATAACTTCATTAGTTTTAAAATTTTTTACCTTCTTAAGTATTAACCAGTTGTACCCCATTTTGAAGCTTTTTTTGGACAGAGCTTCTGGTTGCTTTTTTTTTATTCCTCCTTTAAAAAACATGATGCAGACTTATCTCAGAAAGCAATAGGATAAAAACCTTTATTGTTCCACCTCTGTCAGAGTTCATTTTCAGTTGATATGCATTTTTGTAACTGCAGCTTACATTAGAAACTTCAGCTCCTTAGGTGCTTCTATGTGGAGCAGCAAAAAACCTTAAACCAATTCAATCCCATGTCTTCAAGTAATTTACCACTTGGGCACAAAGAATCTCTAGGATTAGAATCAGCTAAATCTTCCACCTCCTCCCTTTCCTGTGTTCTTTGTCCTCATTTCATGCCAAGCTTTCACCAGGGGTTCTCTGTTCTTCCATATGAGCTCATGACCATACGTCACGTACCACCTGAGGAAGAAAACACAAAAAAACTAACTGCACCTTTTCTCTGCATCTGAGGATGCAGGTTGATTTTTAAAATTGAGTAAATCAAATGCTTAGAACAGGAGGCAAGAAAAACTGAAGCAGAAAGAAAAATATTCTGGGGGTAAGTGGCAGGTAAGTCACTTGTTCTCTTGACCCCTAATAGTCAAGAGAACCTCTTTGTGTTCTTGCTTGTCTCAGTCCTCACAATGAACAGTTTTCATGTCTTTGATGTAATGCTCTCAGGATTTCTAGTTAGAAAAAAAAGATGCAAAGGGACCTGGGAGTCTGGATTGCCAGGAAGCTGAACAGGAGCCAGCAGTGTGCCCAGGTGGCCAAGAAGGCCAATGGCATCCTGGGCTGGCTCAGGACCAGCGTGGCCAGCAGGTCCAGGGAAGGGATTCTGCCCCTCTGCTCAGCTCTGGTGAGGCCACAGCTTGAGTCCTGTGTCCAGTTCTGGGCCCCTCAGGAAGTTCAGGAAGGAGATTGAGGTGCTGGAGCAGGTCCAGAGAAGAGCAAGGAGGCTGTGAAGGGATCCAGCACAAGTGCTGTGAGGTGAGGCTGAGGGAGCTGGGGGTGTTGAGGCTGGAGAAGAGGAGGCTCAGGGGAGACCTCATCACTCTCTCCAACTCCCTGAAAGGAGGTTGGAGCCAGGGGGGGGGGTTGGGCTCTTTTCCCAGGCAACTCTCAGCAAGACAAGAGGGCACAAAAGGTCTCAAGTTGTGCCAGGGGAGGTTTAGGTTGGAGTTTCGAAAGAATTTCTTTCTGGAGAGGGTGATCAGGCATTGGAATGGGCTGCCCAGGGAAGTAGTGGATTCTCCGTGTCTGGAGATCTTTCCAAAGAGCCTGGATGTGGCACTGAGTGCCATGGGCTGGGAACCACGGGGGGAGTGGATCAAGGGTTGGACTTGTGATCTCTGAGGTCCCTTCCAACCCAGCCCATTCTATGATTCTATGAAAAAGCAATTTCCATTCAAGGGACTGTTAAAACAGTACTGTTGCTTGTGCTAATCCTTACTTTACACTACCAAGTATTTTTCTCATCTGCAAATCCAACTGCCCCATAATGAACAGCCACATTCCATTAAATGTGAATTTTCTTACATAAACATCTAAACAAAGATTTTTTTTTCCATCAAAGTACTGTAGTTTATTTTACATTCATAGGGAGCTCTATATGCTGACAGATGAATACCAATGTAATTCAGCAAAGGGGGGAATATGGTGGAGAGGAGAGGTGGGGGGGGAACAACTGCATGGAAATAGATTAAATGTTCTCCCACAAGCCTAACTTCACACCTGAGTCCTGAATAACAAAAACAGGTTTATGTGAGGCAACAGCCACTGCCAAGTAAAGTGGCCATTCCTTTCACTACTATAGCTGCTTTCCAAAGTGGACAGTTCTCTGTGAGCCAATGTCTAGGAAAACACTTTATCCACTCAACACATGGCCTAAAATAGAGGCCCTGTTGCTGGATGAAGTGATCACAGAGCAGAAGATACAGGTAGAATATATACAGCTGAGCAATGCATGACACTTGTCAACTCAAGACAGTTTTTACTGCAGCTGCTACTCTATCCCCATAATATGTGAATGTGCATTATCATGAACAAGCTGATATAAATACAGCATGGCAGAAAAGAGTTATGAACCAGCAAGACTGTATCAAATGTATTTGTGGGACCAGAGAAGGGGAGAAAAGGAGATTGTGCAGAACAGAACTTACTGACAAAGGCAAACCAGTCTGTAGACCAAAATTAAGTGTCCTTCACTTGTTCTTTGTCTGGCCTAGTTAAATTTGAGGTAGGATATTAAAATGTTTACATAAAATGCTTACAAATGATCTTGGCAATAAGCATACAATTTTCTCTGCATCTGATCAGGCAGAAGGGGAAAAACTCAACTTGGTAAAATAGTTCAAACATGGGTCAATGTAGAACTGTTTCCTACAAAAGAGGTTTCTAGCACTTCTTCCCAATTAGAAAGGCTGCACACAAGAACAACAACAGTGCCAAAGAGCAGCAGAAGCAGCTCAAAAAATGTTGGCCTGAACTTATGCTAATTCTGTAGCTCTCTCTAAATTGGCAATTAGAGGAACAAACCAAGACAAAATTTCCTTAGCTGCTTAATTATAAAATTATTTTAATTTGTCCAGGCTGTGTTTTGTGTCAGTCCTTTCTGCCTTTAGACTGTCTTCAGCGTGCTGGGAAGACAGAGACATCCAGCCAAGGTTCTGATGACAGGACAATCTGACATCTACTCTACCATTCTAAGGCAGTTCAGATCAATTTCTTTCAGTTCTAAACATCCACCAACAGTCTTTCCCACACCATTTTATAGTCCCACAAGGATAATGGTGAGTTGCCTTCAGTGCTCCTCAAGACAACTCTCCAAACTTCAGAGAGAAAAGGAAGAAGAGATTAAAAAAATATAGGATGACTTTAAATACAAACCAGAGGTCAGTAAACACAAACTTACATTCCAAAGAGAGCTCCTCCAAGATGTGCTGCATGGTCAAAAAGTCTCCAGCCTAGAGCAAGCCCTGCAGTATCAAATGCAATTATGGCTTTTAAAGCCTGGAAAGGAACAGAACATGGAATGGACAGGATCAGTTGCAGCCATGGCCACTGATAACAAAGTTTCATATTCTGGCATAGAACAAAAATTTTAGATCAAAAAATATTCCCTAACTTTGGTATCAAAACATCTATTGTACAAAAAACAAACAAACAAACAAAAAAACAAAATTAAAAAAACCCTTCCCCTCCCCCAAAAATACCAAAACAAAAAACCCCAAACCAGACTAAGCTCTTAGCTGCATGTGCTGACAAAACAGACACAAGCAGCTACAGAATAGGTAGAGCAGAAATGTGTCTTTTTCAAATGCTTGGTCTCTCCTAAAGCTACCAATACACTTCTACATTGGATTGTTTACTTTCAAAGCTGATTTACAATATATGTAATGCAGGCTAAAGGAGCACAAAGTTTAGAAAAACAGTCACATGGAAGGGCTAAAATTACTCAGGGCTAAAATGATTCCAATGCTTATGCTTCAAGAGCCAATGTTGCTCTCATCTGTGTACTTCCTTATGGCAATGCTCTCAAATATTTCTACCCTGGCCATCTTTTTTGAAAGATATGGTTAAAGGATACCATGAAAAAAACAACAGAAAAATATGAAGGCTGTACCTAAGAACACTTTTATTCAAATCTGTAAGCTTCATTTACAAAAAATATTAAATCTCATGTTCCTGAAATGACAAAGCTTAACTGCTTTAGGTAGAAGACTAAGCCAATTTTAAATAGTGGATCAAAGATGAGTTAATAAAGTCAAGACATACATGAGAAGCTTTTCCTAAATGGGGCAGTGGATATACTTTCAAGAACTCAATGAAACAGGAATAAACCACTGAGGCTTTTCTTCATGTGTAGTACCAGGACTCCTTTTTCTAATATCAACAGTGTTCTTAAAATCATCAAAAGATGGTACCCAAATAGGGAGGCAGATATTCCTCCACAGATGGGATGTTATTTCCCTTCAGAAGTGAAATTCTGTTTTTCCCATCTCATTGATCAGTTTTTTCTTCAGAAAGAGGTTATTAGTATTAGATTAGCCTGTAACAAGTGCTGCTATAAAAAGTATTGCCCAACAGAAAGAACAATATGTGGATGGACATTTCCTCAGGCAGGTAAAGCAGTGTCCCTCCCAACTTCTTTCACCTCTTAGAACTGATTGGAAACAGACCCATGGGGGGTGGAATTAAGATAATTCTAAACTCACTACAAACTTGTGTAATCACCATGCAAGGCTGCAACAATTCACAACCAGTCTCTAGGACTTCTGTCTTTTAAAATACATTTAAATAACAATTAAATAAATTTAAATAACAAATAATACATTTAAATACTTTTAAATATATTTTAAAATACATTTAACAGCTTAGAAACAGAAAGAGGGGGACACATGCTCAGATACTGGAGAGGTATGAGGAAATAGTTTTAAAAGTAGAATTTCTTTGAAATACAAAAGCACTTACACTTCCTGCTGTAAATGTGACCATTGGAAGAAATATGATGGCTAGTTTTGCTTCTGGAATCTTTGTACAGACAGCTGCAAGGACAGTCATTATAGCTCCTGACTGTAAATACATTAGAATACATGACAGTAAGTTGAGTTGTTACATAAGGGAATCATTATTTTCCTTTTTCCTTTCAGCTTTTATTTTCAAATGCAACCCACCTGTAAACCAAAAAGTACCAAGCACCACAATAAGTTCAGAATAACAACAAAGCAAGACACTGTTACTTGATTTCAGCATCTGCAGATAGAAATACTGGGGGAAAAAAAATGCCCCACAGATGCTCTTAGATAACTAGGAAATTACCACCCTTATTTTAGATAAATTTTTCTGTTACTTTTTTTCCTCAGTGAACCCTTGGAATCTAATGTATTAATCAAACACAAACATCTCATATGAAAGGAATAATTCTGAAGCTGGTACCAAAACAAGAAAAATAACACATGGACAAGAACAAGAACTCTTTTGTCAAAGAAACAAGCAATTCCCTGGTCTGTACTAAACTGACCATGGGCTTTTGTATCCATGAAATATCTCAATGGGAAGGCTGTGAATGCAGGAAACTAATGCACAGGCTGGTAATTTCAGCAAGTTCAGATCAATAAGACTAATGGAAGGTAACTTGCTCCAGGTATAGTTTATTGACCATACAAAGGGACAATAAATAGAAAGAAGTATAAAAATGCTGCTCTAGGGATTGCTCAACAGGTTTCTTTTTCAGTCCAATTGAAAAATAAGATCTGACTTTTGTCTTTTATCAAAAATATTTAGTAAAGTCAGTTAGAAAGCCTCTAAAACCCAGTAAATGGCTAAGTTATAGCCTTAAACTTAACACAAGTAAGGTGTTTTGAAATACTCTCCTGCCAAGAATACTTGTAAAAAGCAGACAACCACAACAGCTCCTTGGCCTGCCTCAGTTCTTTCACACTGTGAGGATTTTGGCAGGACTGCACAGCATGCCCTACAACTTCCAGTAGCATCATGTGCTGATTTTATCTGTTTGATTATATTATCTTTCTAAAGTGTTCTATCTTCAATTATAGATTACTGTGATGCACAATTATACACTAAGATTAACAAAGTAAGTTACAGAAGTGAACTCTGCTCAGTGACATGAGCTCCTGCTGGTAAGTATTAATTTATAAGTCATTAAGTGGCAGTACTTCTGGGCTGCTGCTACAAGAGTTAATATATTTGAGAAACAGGCAAATTCTTACACAGACATCACCACCTGAGTACTTTCTTTTGGTAAATTTTCCTAGCTTCCACTATCCCAAAGATATTTTGGGCTTTTAAGCAGGCTAAAGAATATGGCAGGGTTTGCCTGTGGCTTCAGAGAGCAAGATAAGGTGTCTCAAATGCTGAGATACTTACAGCTCCAAGGGAGGGTTCAAACCTTCCAGTGGCCATTTTTGCAACATAACTGACAAAAGTAGAGATAACCCCTAGAAAGCAAAAATGAGTGGTGTAAACAATGCCAGCAATGCAGACAAGCATAAGAAAAGTACAACTATGTTACCTGTACAGCTTCCTAAAGAAGCTCCTGTAGGTGGTGCAGTTTGGAGGTTTGTGTGTTTTATTTTTTGAGAGGGGAGGTGTTTGTTGTAACTTGAATTAACCACCTTTTCCCATGGAATGCCCATGAAGATGTATTAAGAACCATTTTATTTGGGTAGCTAAGCATGACATAAACCCAGTCACTTGTACTGTCACAGTATTTTGAAGCCAAATATCCCAAACCCAACAGAATTCTGTATGACAGCACCTGCAGTTAGTATAGGGCACTGTGTGGGAGTGAGTGCTGACCATCTGTCATAGTACAACCACTCACCCTGCACACACTTTACTTGTGTGAATATATGATAGTATTTTTAAGTGTTGTAAATTTATTTTTCTTGAACATTACCTGCAGAAAGATACACTGCAATGAACTGCTCACATCCCAGAAGAGAGACGATGCTGCTGGAAAAGCTCCACAAAACATACATGTTTGCTGCCATGTGGAATAGAGAGAAGTGACTAAATGTAGAGAGCAGCATGGGAGAACACACAGCTTCTACAAAAGAGGAAAACAAGGAAAAAGAAAAAGTAAGTGTTTCAATTTGCTTCAACTTGCACATCATGCAGACTAGAAGTTTCTCAAGACATGCTATAGGCTAATTATGCTTAGACTTCTCAAATACAGGCTAGGTAATAAACCCAAAAAAGTAACAAATAACAAATTCCATGCTATGCTTTCTGAAAGGTAAGACCCAGAAATATGCAAGCTGTACAAGCAACTACCTTAGAATATCTTATTCATCTGTTGAGGAATGCTTCATACAAAATATTTATCTTATAACACATCTACTCTTTTGAAAGGAAAAAAGAGATTTTATATGTATATGGTAAAAGATTTTTAATATATTACATAAGCACCTATACAAAAATATTTTGCTAGAGAGAAAGACTCAAAGAAAAATTCATTTTCAAAAAGCTCCTGCCTCTCCTCACTGAACCAGCAGCCTTGACAATGCAAAAAGGTCAATTAGGAGGTCTGAAGGGCAACAGTACTTAAAACAGGATCAGAGGTTTTATTACATCCCAGTAGAGATAATTCCAAATTACTGTTCACTTACTAGAGGATGGATTTGAGGTGAAATATGTAAACATAACCCGTCGCATACCAGGCAGCCTCCACAAACAGAACACAAAGACATTTGCAGCTATGATACCTATTAAGGGGAAAAAAAAAGTATAAGAGTTAATTATGAATGGAACATTCCATGATGCTTACTGTGAACAAGCATTCCAGAGTAAGCATGCTTTTTTTTCCACAGTATCCACTTCTTGCTTTATAAAGCTTAGAAAAAGAAAAAAAATACTGAAAGCTATATTTATATATTTATATATAAATATATATATATATTATTTATAAATGTATATATTTATATTTACTATTTATATAGTGTCTTTCAGAAATATGACATGTAATTGCAACAGTTTTAACATACAGTACAATGAATGAATGTGACAAAATCTGTGACAGAAAATCTGTACTTGGGACATTCAAGCTATTATTTCAAAATTCTACTTCACTACAGAACCAATGACACAAGCCAGCTTAAGCAGTTTTTGCCTCTATCTGCTTATTCCCAAATGCCCCCAATCTGCTGCACAGCTGTATTTAACTGCAGACAGAGGCTAAAGGGAGGATAGACACACAGTATACATCCCTTCTGTTTTCTCAGGAGATTTGGTTTTGAGGTAATTGCAGAGATACTGGCTAGAGATCAAGCATAAAAAGTTGAGTTGGCATTGCTAAGGCATGGTTACCTTTGGGAAAAAGCAAATGCACAGCTTTATATTTATATTTATATTTATATTTATATTTATATTTATATTTATATTTATATTTATATTTTATATTTTATATTGTCTGTTGTTTGAACTGCCTCCTCTATGTTTATCCAAGCATTCAGGGAATTAATCTATCATAGCTAGAAATATTAAAGGGGAAAACAACTGTGCTCCCTTACAGAATAGTTAATGTCACATAATGAATTTATTTTAAATTTGCAACAAAACATAAGAACTGTGAAAAACTATGGTATACAAATCCCAAAACCAAAATTTTAAGATTTATCCTGGCACTCCATCCTGTTCCACCATGCTTTTTTATTAGAGGAAATATTTTCCTGCATGCTACACCGAGATGTTGGAGAACTTTTAGCAACTCCAGTACACTAAGCCCAACCTTGTCATGGCAACTAGGGCTTAATATCCAAATGGCTCTGGGTCTACCAATTAGAATTCATATTGCTTGTTAGATTAAATTCATGTTGAGGAATGTTCTAGGGCCTACAGAATATGGATCTTCACACACACACACACACACACCCCACCCCAGTACAATATTTGTATTTTTATTGTGACTTGGCTTGAGCAATTTCAAAGCACTGCACAAAACCTCTTGACAGGACTTGTTAACTTGTAGAATATATATGAAAGGTATGGCTAAGCTACTTAGATTTTAATCAAGTACTCATCAATTTTTCTCCATATATTTCACTTGGGGGTTTCAAGTGTAAGTAATGGGTAGGTTAACCCATCAAAACCACAGCATAACCAAAGAAAAGCTCACAAGACAGTTGCTTCTTGTGTTCAACACTGTGTATGTAAAACTAGAAAAAAATTACCAGAGCTTCATTTCCAGGTACCAGTGGAATATATACTCATATTCCTTGTAAAAGCACTTGTTGTTTTTCACAGTTCCTGAGAAAAACATTGCCTGGAAGATTCTAGCTAATCCTCTATACTCTCACAAAGATGCATGGGAATTTTAATAATGCATACAGAACATAATTTGTGAGAAGGAAGTGTAGCAGAAATAGCATATGTGCAGGTGGAAGTTTACACTGCTTTGTGCCTAACAACCTAAATGTGGTATGAAAGCCATCTGTTTTAACATACTGTACCTGTTTGCCATATTTCTCTTCCTGTGAATGTCTAATACTTGTAAGCTAACACCAACCTGTCACAGTTCGCTGACCCTCAGTCAGGCTATTCCACCAGCTGTTAATCTGAAAAGGAATTGATGTACATCAGGGCCATTTCAGAAACAGCCTCACAAGGGTCTAACTTTTTAAGAATGGAAAGCATTTATTTGAAATCTGTCAAGTACATCTCTTTCAACCCCCTCAATTTCTGACTGGTTTAGCTCTTCAAGTTGGCACTTCCTCGCTGAAGGACAGAGATCTATCCTCCTTTTCATAAAAAAACCTAACAGAGATGAAGAGTTTCTTCAAAAAAAATGGGGTTACACCCTTTTACACAACTTCATGGTTAACCTCTACTTGTACTAGACAAAGATCTAACCCATGATGACAGCCAAAGTTAGCATAAACCCTGCCTCAACCAAGCTTTACCCTAATGCTGTCTAACATCACACCACCCACCTTTGACAGATTCCACTTTTGTGCCAGGGTCACTTTTGCAGAGGTGGCTCACAAGATGTGGAATCCATTCCCCCTTGTGGCCAGCTCACCCAGCCCTCCTCCAAGTTTAAAACCCCTGAAAAAAGTTGATTTTGAGTGCAGTCAGCAAACAGACAAACCCCTTTTTATCTTCCTCAGCTTTCAGAGTAATTTTGGACAAATATTTCATTAACAGCTCAATGACTGTCCAATCATATGGATGAGGACAACATCATAAAAACTATCTGTAGATTGGAGACCAGGGGAAATAATGCTGTATGAAACAAGTCATTCACTATTTGATGTCAAATAACAACTTCCTTGCATTTTTGTTTAATTCTCTGGCACAGGATAGAGGTACTGGTATTTCCTATAATACAAGAACACTAAACAAATATGATTTTCCTAAAATATAAGAAGCAAATGTTTGAAGCAGCTATCAGGAGATCCTGAACTTTTAAAAATGTAACTTAACAGCTGAAGATGGGGGTTAGGAGTTTAATCCTGTTAAAAATAGGGCAGGTGTTGTTTTTTGCTTGTTTGTATGTTTGGTTGGTTGGTTTTGGTTTGTTGTTGGTTTTTTTGATAGCTAATCAACAGATCTTTCTCTTCAGGTTTTGAGGAAAAACAATATTTGAAATAATTTTCTTTTTATAATTTGAACTGACAACCATTATCTCACCTGCACAGAGCCAGAAAGCAGGTTGCACTAGGCCTGGCTAAGATAGTATTAATTTTGTTTATAGCAGCTTATACATTAGTGTTACATGTTAGATTTTTGACTGAAACAGTACTGATAACATAGAAATGTCTTCATTTTTTCTAAGCAGTATTTGCACAGCATCAAGGCCTTTCTTTCTCTTACTCTGCCCCTGCAGTGAATAGACTGGGGGTGCACAACAAGCTGGGAGGAGAGAGATGACCTGAAGTAACCAGAGAGATATTCCCTACCATATGTCATGCTCAGCAATAAAAGAGAAAAAGAGAAGATTTTGGGAGGTTTAGCCATCTTTTGCTCATGAACTGGCTGGGCATTGCTCTACCCACAGGAGATGGCAAATGACTACCTTTGTATCACTTCTTTTGGGTGTTTTTTTTCTCTATTATCCCCCTGCTCCTTCACTTACTGAATATATTTTTAGTTGATGTTTTATCTTTACCCCCAGATTGTCTTGCTTTTATTCCTCCTTTCCTCTTCCCCCATCCCACTGGGTAATTCCAGGGAAAGTGAGTGAGTAGCTGTGTGATGTTTAGCTGTCAACAAGGTTAACCCACAACATATCAGCTTCAAAAGAAGTACTGAAGTTCACACAGCTACACATTACACAAACAGCTCCTACCTTGAAACAGACATATAACATATATATATTTAGTTTAGTTTTAAATGCACTTAATTGAAAACTAAATGACTGAAGATTTTGCCATGTCTGCTACATTTATACCAAATACTTTTTTTGTTCTTACTGCCCAAACTCAGAAGCCTTTGCATAGAAATGTCAGGTTTCAGAGAAAAAAGCCCTCTAAACCCTAATTTTTGAAGTTCAGGATGAAAATACAAATGCACTTCAGAAGACAGATCATTAAAAAAAATTAATGCTTAAGGTTCAGAATTTAAGCTAGCTCTGTCCTCTTCAAGAGTTCTTGTTTACTTTTGAGAAGACTTAGGGTCTCTACATTATCTAGTTGAGATATCCTTTCTTCCTTGTATTTCAGGGTGAATTTGGTATTTTTGTCCAGTGGCTTTTGCAGTGATATCATGAGGTACAGCTTTCTAAAACTAATTCCATCAGTTTTTCCTGTAAGGAAATGTCTACTGTAATTTGTTAAGAGCCTGTTCTTTCCTCAACTTAAAAATCTGGATAAACAAGCCAAGTATTTGTTGTAGAAATAGGGCACCAGAGGGAGGGCAGGGTGATGTTTTACACTTCTGCAGGGACCCACCCGTGTGTGGACAAGCCAGCCTGGCTCTCTGTACCTGCTTTCTGAAGTCACCCCTCTTCTGCGGGCGGATTTTATCCAACCAGTCTGCCCGAGCTTCCTCAAAATAGGTCTGAACCCGCGACTTGAGCGACTCGTACTGCCAGATGGCGGCGGACCCGAAGGCAGAGCCTGTGAACTGGGAGGAGTGGGACAGTGTGGTGAGCCCCGTCTTTCCGGGGAGGATGCTCCAACCCTGCAAGTGTTTAAGGCAGGGTTGGAGGAGGCTCGGAGATGCCCGAAGAGGAGGAATCCCTGCCCAGGCATGGGGGGTTGGTACCGGATGACCTTTAAGGTCCCTACTGACCCAGCTCATTCTGTGATTCCGTGCAAGCTAAAACGAAGGCGCCATCCCCAGCACGGTCCCTTGGTGACCGAGGGAACCAGGCTCCCCTTGGGGTTCCGACACCCGCCCTTCCTCCGTTACCCATCCCCGAGCCATTCTTGCCCCTCGGTGACACCTGAGGCACCGCTGCCGTACGCGGTCCCTCCCCTCCCTCCTCTCCCCACCGCACACGGCAGCCCCCATCCCGCACGGACCACTCACCCCCACCGCGAAGATCAGCGGCTTGACCAAGCGCTGCGGCGAGGGGCGCCCTGTGTGCGGCGGCGGCTGGGGCGGCGGCGGGAAGAGGCTGCGGCGGCGGTGGGGCTGCGGGACGGGACGCGCCTCGGCGGCGCCCGCCGGAGATTCCGCGGGTGGCGGACGCGCCCGGCGGAAACCCTGTCGCTGCTCCAGCAGCACCGGCAATCTGCGGAGGAAAAAGAGATGCGGGGCCGTCAGCACCGCCTCACCTACCCCACCTCTTCCCTCCTCTGCCCACTCTGGCGTTACCTGCGCGTCCGCGGAGCCCCGGCGCGGGCCCAGCACCACCACGCCATGTTGGGCGCCTCCCCGCCCGCCGAGCACTTCCGGGGCAGCCGCCCGCCATTTTGCGGTGGGTGCCCTGAGGGAGCAGGGGGGGACCCGCCGCACCCCAGCCCCGGAGGGGAGCGGAGCGGAACAGGGGTCCCTCATCGCCCCGGGGCCGCTCCGCACCGTGGGCACCTCCGGGGCTCCCCGTGTCGAGGGAGGCATTTCCGACGGCTCCTGCCGCTTGGGGCCTCCCGAACCCCGCCCCGCTGACGTGCGGAAGGGTCCTCCCGGTCCTGCCCCACCATGGCGGGAGTGGCGCTGAGGGGAGCTCGGGGCCGCCATGATGTGTGGGGCAGCGCTTCACGTCCCACACCCCTCTGCGAGTGTAGGGGGCGACATGGGATTAAGGGTTTCCACGTCTGGACTGTACTGCTGTCTTTAGAAGCCCTCAGGAATAGACTCTCTCCTCTTAGCCTCCAGCTCAGCTCTGCAGCAGCCCAAGAGGCAGAGAGGAGCCTGAGAGTGCCGCCTCAGCCTTGCCTCGCTCCCCCGTGTGGCTCCACCTCTTCACACCTCACCGCCTTTTCTCGCTTCGCTTCTTTGCCTCGCCTCAGCTCAGCTCACCTCACCCTCGGGTTTCTCCGGCAAAGGGCTGCATGTAGCTGCCTGCCAGCCTCCTTCCCGGGCCTTCTCACCGTGCTCTCCCTCACCCAGCTGAGGTGCTTTCAGGTGTCCTGTGGTCCTCTCGCCATCATCTGGGGTTTCCAGCCTCTGGCACTGCGCTGCCAGCCATGTGGCCAGGCAGTAGTTCCCCACAGGGATACTGAGGTGCTGGGCTGGCAGAGGGCAGTGCTTGCCCTGCCATGCTGGGACACACTGCCACCCTCATGATGATAAAGGGAAGAATAGGCCTGTTTGCTTTGGGAATAGTTTGTAATTGGTTAGTTTCAAGATGTTGCGTGCACCTTTCTGGTTATCCACATTGCTGTGGAGATACTAAAGGGGCAGCTGGGGGAGAAAAGGGCCTCACCCTGAAAACTCTGCTTTCTTTGAAGCCTCTGTGGTGACCCTGGTGCCACCAGTGTGTGAAGCACCTGCTGCTTCATGTCATTTCCGTTGCTGAATGCATCATCTTACTCTTTTTTTCTTGACAAAGGAGCTGTTTCACATGCATGTTTTTGCCAGTACTGAGGACTCGGTGGTATTGCTGCTGCCACAGACCTCCCCTTCAGGCCATCCCTAGGTGGCAACCAGGGAAGCTCTGCTGATTCCCTCTGCTTGCCCTTGGGACAGACCTTCTCCTCCTTGCAGTGCAGGGCTGTGCCCTGACACTGGACCGCCCTGCAGAGAGCAGAGTGTCAGTGCTGGTGCTACTGACATCTTTCCAGGTTAGGAGCCAAATCAGTAACCACCACCACACAAGGTTTTTTTTTTATCTAAATCAGTCTAACTGGTGAGAAAAATACTTGCTCTCCTTGAGAAGAGAGAGCATCAACGGATGTGTTCCTTTTGCTTTCTTCCTTGATTTCCCCCAGATGTGTTTCAAGTGTTCTCCACTTTTCAGTTTCATTCACCTTCCCCTTGTTTTGCCATGCATCCAGGCCCCTGGATTGTCTCATTTTGGAAGGGCTGCTCTAGCTCTGTACCTGGGAGGAGGCTTCAGAAGCCAGCCAGAACTTGGGCAACAGAGGCCACACAACAGAGCAACATGTGGAGGCTTGGGACTGTCCCAGAGATACTTTTACTGCTGGAATGTGCTTTTGGTTGGGGTTGCCATGGGGAGTTGAGATGGTGTTTGAGCTTTTCACTGGGTGGCACCCAGGAACACCTCCCTGCTTCCCACCTGGTCCGTGGGACAGGCGGCTCTTGGACCTTGCTCCTGCCTGTCCTGGGGCCATGGCAGCATTCAGCGAGGCTGCTTGGAGCCTTTGGGTAAGCTGGAGCTGGGATGGAATGTGCCGTCCCTCAACCCGGTGGCTGAGCAGAGCCGTTTGTTGATGAGTTGCTCCATCTCGTGGCTGCAGGGGAAATGAGAAACGGGTTCAGCGCTGCCGTGTCTCTGCCTCTGCCTGTGTTTTATCACCAGGAGGAACTGATCTCTGCTGTCCTTACCCTGTAGCTCAGCTGCTCCCTCATCTCTCCTCCCCCAGCTGAGCACCGGGCTCCTTGTCTGCACTGCACTCAGTCTGTGCTCTGCCATCCGGACCAGGGACAGCCCGGGAGTGATGAGAAAATGGAGCCCTGAGAGCTCTGGTTGTCAGGGACAGGTTTCAGCACAGAACCGGCTGAAATGGAGCTTTTTCTGTCGAGGAAATGACAATAAGCACGGCCTGGGGGTTGCTGGTGAGGTGGGAGGCCAGGGCCAGGAAACAGCACAGAGGTCTGACCCCAGGCCATGGCCTTCTCATGGGCATTTAATGTTGTCTGGAAGGACTCTGGAGCTTGAGGAAGGCACCAGAAAACCTTGGCTCTGTACCAGGGCCAAGAATGTCCCAGCAGAGCAGGATCCTCTCAGTGCTGCAGGAGCTAAATCTGCTGCAAGTGAGCTGATTTCTCTCTGAGTTCTGACATGATTAGTTGTGAAGTGATCTGGCGTTTGTTGAGAGATGGGGCTCAGTTTCCACAGAGCAGTCAGCTGGGGATATTCCTGGGGCTGGGTCAGCAGGTTGGGTGTTTTCTGTGGCAGTGCTGTGATACGGGTGAAACGTGGATAAACCCTAAGAAAATTAACTCTTTCTCCCCAGTCTCCTACTGCATTCTGATCTAAGGCCCTGGCAGGTCAGGCCTTCATTCCCCAACTTCCTCATTCTGCTCTCAAGCTGCAGCACCAATCACGACAACTTGGTGGAGATCTCTCTGTCTCCCTGTCTCTGTCTCCCTGTCTCTCTGTCGTCTCTCTGTCTGTCTGTCTGTCTCTCTGTCTCTGTCTCTGTCTCTCTCTCTCTCTGTCTCTCTCTCTCTCTCTCTCTCTGTCTCTCTGTGCAGCTTTGGCACTCTCAGATGTTCTCCAGCTCTGCAGTGCAGATGTTCAAGCAGCACTTGCACACCTGGGCTGAGGGCCCTGCACACCACATCACAGCCTATGCCTCTCCCCAGCCTCATCACTGAGTCATTTTGACACTTCTCAGGTATTTTTGTATTATCTTATTTTCCCACTCAAACCATCAGCTATGCTGATCTTCAGCTTATAATTCCCTTTGAAAGAGCTGAGGCAGCATTTTTGTAAATCACCTGTTTTCCAACGGATCATGCAGACCTCCAAACCTAAAGACACCCTTCCTCCTGGCATGGTTGAGATGTGCTCTTCAGCTGTATTTTTGCAAGGTGGGGGAAAAAATCAGGTACTGAAAATAGTCAAGGAGCTCTTACTGTATTTTTCAGAGTGCTGAAGTGCCCATACAACTCTAGGAATAACTGCAGAACTTCCTTTCCAAAAGGCACTTGTACACATTTTGGGCCAACTAGGCTGCTTTGTAGGGCTGAGGAGCTGAGGGTAGGGCTGGTCCTCCTGCCTCACATTACAGCTGCAGCACATCTGAATCTTGGATAGAAACACTGGGCTGGATTGTTGACCTGCCTATGTGGTGTGAATTCTGCTTGAATTTTTTGCTCAATTTAAATTTATCATTTATTTCAGATATTCTCTGTTGACAGTTATGTGTATTTTGAAGAGGTTACACGATCGGTTGAGAGACAAGTGCTACTCCAACCTCAGTGCAAGAGTAAACTTTTATAGTGGAATGTATAAATTTTTAAGAATGAAATAATCTTAATCATTCTTTCTTTATGCAAACACATTCTGAATGTTGCACTATTTAAAATTAATGACTATGGGAGGAGGCTTGAGTTAGTCGTTTTTTTTTTCCAAATGCAGTAAACTTGCACATTCCTTCACTGCATGAGCTACATCCTAAAACAAATCCTGTCTTCAACTGTTTGCCTGTCTTATATGGACATAGGCAAAAAGAGTGTCAAAAAAAAAAGTGTCACTGTGAGAAGTGCAACACAAGTTTCAAGTACAACAGTCATTGTGAAAGTTGTAATAATATTTTTCTGTATGACTTTGGAGCCTGATAATGCACAGACAGCTCAGTGGCACTTACAAAGCATATTATATGCCAGTGGCTGCTAGGTAGGAGCATGTTTGGTATTAATATGGGCATTTTTGGTACTAACATTAATGATTTTGTTGAAATTTTCTTGAGTCATCCACTTAACTGAAACTTTTCTGTAGCAAAGAGGCATGCCTGAGCCTTTGTGCAACACTTGCAGAGGGCTTTTGCCCTTGGCCCTTGATTTTTAGAATGGGGGGAAAGGTCCTAAAGTGTATGAAACTTTCACTTGTTTGATCAAGCTGATACTCACGAAGTGCTGGCACTAGTGTCTAGCAGGAGGGTAGATGAAACGGGTTGGAGACATTTTAAAGTAAGTATCAAAATTTATTTTCTTTTAAATTTGTATCAATAGGCATCATAGTTGGGAGATGAGTACTTTGGTAGTTTTCATTTTAAAACTATTTTGAGTTAGCAAATAAGTAAAGAATGGATGAAACATGGTAAAGTCAAATTAGGGAATTCCTCAGTTGGGTCCTTTGGTCTTGCTCTGTTGGCATTTTTGGAATTTATGTGGTAAACATCAACAGTGCTAAAAGTAATACTCAGATGTCATGGAATATTTAAATATTCTAATGATTTAATGAGATTTGTATTCCATTCTTACAATTCTGGGTGTGATGAATTCTTTTGTAGGTAGGGATCTCTTTCATATTTCTGTAGAGGTTGGGTTTGGCTGAAGATAACTCCATAAACTGTTTCAACAGGTTTCTAGTATCAAATAATTTGGGAGGCTTTGTTGAAAACAACTTCTGCCAGAAGAATGGTGTCATCTTCTCTACAGATCTGTGGATTGCTGCTGGCTTTAGCAGGATTCAGCATTTCACTTGTTGCAACCATCTCTAGCAGATGGAAAGTTTCAGGAACCACGACAGTGTTAGTTTCTGCAGACTGGATTTCTGAAGGTCTTTGGATGGACTGTGCAGTGACTGATCTTGGATTAATCCAGTGCAAGAAGTTTCTCTACATGTTAAGTTCAGACAGTAAGTGCACATGCCATATGTGTATAAAATCCAGAGGTGGACCTTTATTCCTTATTTCTGGAATAAGAAATATTGGCAGGTTAGTGGGGTTAGACAGAATATACTGTGATTGTCTCAGAGGGTCTGTTATGGACAGTTTGTCCTGCAGTACTTGTAGACAAGTTAAAGGACACCAGTGAAATCCCTGTGCTTCACCCTACAAATCAGCTCAGTGGCTGCTGTAGCTTTATTGCCATCTCTGTTGTGGTGGTGTAGAGGTATGGGTGAAATACAATCAATGTTTTTTTCACTGTTATTGAATAGTATCTGTTTACCTTGCCTAATTCTTAACTACAAGCAGATCATAGGTCAACGAGTGCTGGTGCTTGTTTGTGCTTTTGGTGTGAGACAGGGCTTTGCAGATATTCTAGAACTTGTATGATAGTTTGTGCTAAATATGTGTATTTGTTCTGGAATTTCTCACATGTGGCCACCTGAAAATACATCTGTGTGACTGATGGGTTTGTGCTTTCTGAGACAGACCACACCAGCAGGGTCATTTATTGGCAAGTAGAATGGTCTTTGTAGGGACTGAAAATTCTTGGCTTAGGGGGCAGGTTTATTCCCATTTAGTGCACTTGTTTGCATTGTGGAGTGGTCTTGGAGTGCAGAAATTTATTTCCTCATGAATGAAGGAAAGCAGGAAAATGTGCTCCAGGAATGAACCTCCTGGCTTCCAGCTGTTGATGTGTGTTCAGTTTGCCCAAGTGGGTCAGAGCAAGTCTGAAGGAAAACTCCCATGTCACAGATGGTGTTGATGTGAAGCTATCAACACTGTCTCTTTTTCTCTGCTGATGCAGAGCCTCATGCAGACAACATTTGCTCTTATGTTCATCCCTTACCAAACTTGAAATGTAGTGAAGAGTAGCCCAATGCTCTTCAACACCACTGAGGAGTGATTTCTTTAAGGGAATGGTTAAAATGCCTTGTGCCATGTAGGAAAAACTCATGCATTCCAGGTCTGCAGTTATATCTTTTCTGTTTATATGTGTGCTTTATGCCTGCTTATTGATATAGATTTCTAAATTAAGAAGAGAGATTATGTTAAAAATTATTTGACTTCTTTTTTATCCTTGTCAGCAGTAAAAAATCTGGAGACACTTAATTCAAGTCCCCAGCTAAACTCAACTTTGAAAATGCTGTCAGCTGAGGTCACCAGAGTAGCAACTCTGTGTGGATAAATTAATTTGAAACACTCCAAAATGCTTTTAATGGGATGCAGGTACTCTGGTATACTGATACAGTGTGTTAATTTTACTATGCCATCACTTTCAAATTGCAGTGACATATCAGGAGGGAATCTTGTAAAAGTCACCCAAGAAAATCAATTCTTACCACATACCATCTTGTTTCTTTGAGAGGCTGTAAGTACAGAGGTGCTCAGGATCGTGCTGGCTGTGCTGCCAAATCTCTTCTTACTTAAATCAGTGGCAAGGATCCTCTTGGCTCCTAAAAATGTCAGAAGGCACTGTAGTATCCTTTTGTAGCTGAGCCTGCCAACCTACAGCATCAACAGTTAATTTTGAAAAAAAAAAACAGCTCTCTCTTATGGGCATTTTTTGACCCTTTCAATGGCTAATCCTTCTGGTCATGTTTCTGTTACTGCCCTGGATCTGTTACTGTCTTGCGTCACAGCAGGATTATTTTATGAAGAAACTCTGACTCCATTTCCTGGAGATAAGCACAGGTTATCACTGAGGAGATGGTTAACCCCATTTGGATACACGAGCACTTTAAGGTGCTTGTTAGTGGTGTTTATATTGTAAATAACATATATATTATATGAAGTGCTTGTATTAGCAGGTGATGTGAATTGAGTCTAGTCAAGAGCAGAAGCAAGTCTACCAAGTTTAACATCTACTTTGTCCAAATTAGATTTTTTTTAATAGTAAGATATTCAGGCAAACAGATGCAATCACCCTAAATGGATTATTTTTAATATAGCTGTTTTCCTTCATCATTTTATTCCTTTTGAGACAGGTCTGTCATACTGGCTCATTTATTCTCTTATATTTAGTTTTGTTAAACATACATCATGACCATTGTATTCCAGTGTAGTTGGGATTGTTTTTAAGACTGAGTGTGTTCAACTGTAGATCAATGGACTGCAAAATATTAATGGAAATTACTCAGCCACTCCCTGCACCTTCCTGAAAGAAGCTGGCACTACAGCTGCTATGGATTGCTTGTGACCATAATTCCCCCAAAATGTGCTAGATTTTCTAGCAACAGAATAAAGTTCTTTGTTCTCAAGCTTTTTTATGCTTTCTGAGATCAATAATAAAGTTACAAACAATTTTAATCATGTTTAAACCCTAGTTTATTTAAGAGGAGAGACAGAAGTAAACTATTGGTGAATATCATCTCTTGCAAAATGTTTTGTGGGAGTACTGACTGGACTTTCTAGGCTGAGGCTCAGGATAGGCTCATTTTGTCACTTGTCATTAGAAAAAGAATTAATACTGTAATTTTTTTTTTTAAATGTTCATATCTTTATAATGAACTGCTCCCACTTCTTATTGTCATGCACTGTAAGCCTTATCTCTGTGGCTGAGCAAAGAGCAAAGGTAGTCTCATTTTGGAGTGAAACCCAGAGATAAAACAGCAAGGAGGCTTCTGCAAGGCTTCACTTGATTGTAATCTAATTATAGGGATACTGAACTGTTACTACTCCCAAGCATGTCTGCTGCATTGGAAATTATTGGTATTATTTTGTGCTTGGGTGGGTGGGCAATTATTGGAGCTACTTTGCCACATAATTACTGGAAAGTCTCCACTATAGCTGGCAGTGTGATCACAACATCTACATTGTATGAAAACCTGTGGAAGAGCTGCGCAGAGGACAGCACTGGAGTAACAAACTGCAGAGTTTTTGACTCTATGCTTTCACTGCCTGGTATGTGTGCCTTTGTGCATTCTTCTTTGTATTGCTTAAAAATGGGTAGGGAAAAAGGAGTAATAAGGCTTTTTTGTTTTGGTAATCTGGTAGTCCCTGAAAATGACTGACCGAGAATAACTTTGTGGGTTGAAGTAATAAAAATCTCTTAAGTAGCAGAATGTGTCAAAGCATGTTAGGAAAGGCTATAAAATAAGGCAGTCACTTGATCTAGCCTTTATTTTAATAGGTGTTTTAAATATGATGTAATCTCTTTGCTAGCATCTTGTGAGAGGAATTAGTAGGAGACTGTTTTAAACATATCCGATGATAGCTCCATGTTTATTTGGAATTCTTGTATAAACCTTCTGCTCTGCGTGATAGCCACTGCACTGTAACTGGAGTTTTCTCATATAATAGGTTGAAAATGCTATTTGTAGCTAAGAAGCTGTGGAGGTTTTTGTCTATTGAGACTAGAATTTGTAGCTAATGCAAGAAATACAATGAGTGTATGTTGTACCAGTTATGAGTATATGTTATACATTGAGTTTATGTTATAAATTAATATACTTGTCAGGACTTGTTAGGTAATGTCTTGTTGAATGTGGTTGTAAATATCAGGAAATTTAGATCTGCTGCCTTCTGTACTCAGTCTTCAGGAGGATTACAGATTGTCCTCAAATGCTCAACTAAGGTGATATTCTGTGGATAGTAAGCATATTTCTAGATGGTAAAGCTAGTTTTTATTCATCTCAAATAATCCAGTATTTAGATGCTTATCCCAGAATAAAAATATCTCCCTGCTTAGTTAATAGTGGCTCAACTAAATAGGAAGGAGGGTACTCCTAGTCTGCTGAATATGTAATACAGGATTAGTAGGAATGAGTATTGAATTAACTTTCTCAGTCTGAAATAAACTGGTATTGACCAGCTCTGACACATTTGTAGGAGTTATCTGAAATTGTCTAACTACATCCAGGATTTGGGGAATAATCTGGTTTTTTTCATCTGTCAGTGTTACGTAGAAATTGTTTTTAAAATGCTTTAGTGTATTACAAAGAACATAAGCCTGTATAAACTTATCAGAGTCAGCAATAGCAGGGTCATGTCCAGAGGACATTATCCTCTGCAGAGTGCTTGTGTGAGCATGTGTTTGGTCCATAACTTAGTACCACTGACTCTGGGCAGCAGCTTTTCACTGATGTATTTACATGAGCTGTTGCCTCTGAGTGTCAGAGAGCTCCTATGTTTGCAGGTTTGGGCAATGGGCCATAGCAGGTCAGCATCTTGCAGCTGTTGAGAAAAAAAAAAGCAGGTTTTAAAGAAATCTGGGTGTGAGAAAAAAAAAAAGAGCATAGAGTGGATGTGAAAAGCAGAAAGGCAGGAGAGCAACAGCAAGGCTCCTGGAGAACTGCAGATAACAGCATGGAGTCAGTAGGGAGGGAAAATGTGGCCAGACAGAAAGCAAATGAGGGCAGGCTCTGAAAACAAAAGTTGTGAAAATTAAAGTTGATTCATTGAAGAGGAGATCAGTTACTCTGCTGAGAAGATGGCAGTATGTTTGAGGGGTGTTGGCACAGAAAAGGGGAAGAGAAAGGGAAATGCAGATAATAGAACTGTAGAGAAAAAAGGTTTTAGAAAGGAGAACTGACAAAAGTAAAAGACACTGAATTGTGGAAGAAGTTGAAAGGACAGTTGGGAAAACAGAAATGAGGAAGAAAGTGTGGTTGGTAGCAACAAAGACTGAGCAAATAGTGGGACCTTCTAGAAATGCCTGTAGCACTTTCAGGTATGAGCCAATGGCAGTTTTTCATGGCCACAGATTTTCATGGCTTCACTGCAGGTCCTGCAGGAGAATATGTCAGGGATTGGGGGAGGTGAAAAGGAAGAAAACCAGAAGTGTGTTACAGAAGGACCATTAAAGATTTTCCATAAAGGTTTCCTTATTGGCAGCTGAGCTATGCAGTATGCCTTTGGCTTTTGCTTCTGCATGGGAAATATCAGACTTGGTTCTTTTATACAGGTGGAAAGCTTTTAAATTTAGCAACCCATTAGCCCAAATCACCATGTTTGACCTGAGGATCTTTTTTAAAGCAGTACTGGATAACATTGAAACCATGACTGCCTACCATGTGTAGGTAGTACTATCTGTCTCCTCACAATTATATCAAACATTTGATATAAACAATTATCTGCCAAGTGCTTTTAAACCTTTTTTCCCCTTCTTATGTTTCTATAGATGTTTCTTCCAATGATGAGATTTTAGGATAATTTCTTAAAATCACTATTGATTAGTCAAATTAACTGACTTTGTGGCTTGTTCAGTAAGCTCATTTTTTAAGGTGAAGACATCAGAGAGGCAGGCTTTCTAGACTGTCAAGTAAGCACCTCAGTTAAAGCTGCCAAGGTTTTCAGATTGTGGCACAAAGAGGACATGGTATGAAATCCCTTCTGTTAAAATGATGCAGCTGTTGGCTTGCAAGCTGTTAGCCTGAGGGTTTGTTTTTGTATCCTGGAAAGATCTGGGAAGTCCCATCTAATGCTTCTGGGGTCCCAAAGGTCTGATGTCTAAATTGTTGGATCCCTGCTGTGCGTAATACCTGCTCCCAGGATATAAGATCCCAAACTAGACAGCAGTGTTGGAGATACTTCCTAACTGTATCTTTGGCAAGCAAAACCCTTAAACTGGTACTTTTAGGGGTGTTTACACTTCTATTACTCTCTCTTTTTTTTTCTTTTTCCTTTTTCTTTTTTTCCCCCAGAAGATTTTAAAATGGATGCTTAACAAAATGTTAATTCCTTGAACAGTGTCACTCTTTAATGACTCCTTTGTATTTATCTCATGACTGCTTATTACTGCCTTTGGTAACTCACAAGCTTGCAGGGCCAGTACCCTGCTGGGTCTGTGTGTGATTCTATCCCTTCACCTGATGTTCATGTGTCTGATTTTTTTTTTTTTGTCTCAAGAGTTACAGGCTCATTCCACTGGAGAGCTACAGAGCAGGTTACCATACAGGCCATGGAGGTTATCAGGGAGCTTGAATGCTTAGCACCAACAGTGTGGCTGTCCATATGTGGCCCAGTTCAGGCCCCTTTGATGTGTTGGTAGCAGCCAAGACCTGCTGGGTTAGTGACATGTGGCATGTTTATCTCATAGAAAAGGTGTCAAAGTGTCATTTGACCTGGAACCTGCCAAATCCAGAGTGCCATTTTAAAGGAGCCCAACTGACCTTCCATCTTAGGCTGGTTACTAATCTGCTTCTGGTTTTCATTAAACCAGTACGTAAGGGTGAAGACTGGGATGCTAAGTGATGCAGAATCATCAGCATACAAAATTCCCTCATGAGTCACACCAGCTGTAACCTCTCTGTGGGAGTACTTCTTGGGGAGAACTGCAGCTCCTGGATTCACTTGTCTCCCATTTGTTACCCCAACTCAAAGTCTGAAGTACACTGCTCACCCAGGGAAGTTTCTTTCCCATCTCTCACTGGAAGTGGCAAATCTGGCACATTTTTCTGATTCCTCTCTACTGCAAGAGCCTTGTCTGGGGCTGGGGGTTCAGAAGTGTCCCAAAAATGTTTACTGAGCTCACAAAGTGTAAGTGCAGTTCAGCTCTGAAATCTGATTGACTTGAAGGCTGAACACTCTAGGTTTTGGATGCTTCTCTGAACCAAATGACAAAGTTGTACAAGATTCCTTCATTACTGCTTCTGTTAATTGTGTCACTTCCACTAATAGTTGGGTTGTTGGGGTTTTTTTTCAGCACAAGATTTGTTTAATTTCCACATAGATCCTGATTTGTTTTCTTGTTTTCTGTCACAGCTCATGTTCAGGCATGCCGTGCCTTGATGATTACTTCCATCCTTTTGGGATTCCTAGCCACAGTACTCTCAGTGCTTGGATTGAAATGCACAAGTTTTGGGTTAAGCAGTGAAGATTCAAAAGCGAAGTTTGCTGTCACAGGAGGATTTCTCTTTATTTTAGGAGGTAATATCAAGGCTGAAATGAGAATACTATCAATACTCTATATTGCTTTCACAGATAGACTAAATAAAAAAGCACTTGTTCTTCATTTAAAGCTGTTACAGCCATTAAGTCATTCATTAAGTCATTCTGTGTTCTTTTTTAAACTTTTTCTGGTAGGTCTCTGCTCTATGGTGGCTGTTTCTTGGTATGCTGCCATGGTAACTGCTCAGTTTTTTGACCAGCTGTATCCTGGAACCAAGTAAGTTCATGGATGTGTCATACCAAATTCCATCATGTGTTACACTTAAACTAACCAGAGTTTGAGAACCTAGATAGATCCTGTTATTCAGTCCTACGGGAGGAAAAATCTGACTTCTGGGAAACTTGCCACAGCAGAGATGTTTGCTGTTGGTAGAGAGGGAGGAGTGGTCTGTTCTGGAAGGTTTATTGAATGTGGGGGGAATATCCACATCTGAGAAGTTTCTGTAACGTGGTTATGTTTTCTTGGGAGAATTTAGTGTATATTTCAATGCTGTGAAGAAGACAAGGTAAAAGTCTTAATTTTCTTTGGCATTCAGATCAAAAGAGGTAAAAAATACTAGGTATAGCTAGAATACAATGCCTCAGCTTTACAAGGAAGTGAAAAATGATTCAGAAACCACCTTGAACTGCACACTAGTGACCTGCAGATAGCTGAGAAACGTCACTGAAGTGTGCTGCTTGTCTTAAAGAACTAAAACCCAACATTTTCCACTGTATATTAACAGCTCAACCTTTGTTTGCCTTATGAATTAAAATGAGGCAAAGTTTGTAGGACTGTCATACAGTTTTGCTCAAACAGGTTTTGAGATATAAAAGCCCTTATTCTTGTCTGATAGAAAAGCAACAGTCTTCAGAACTGAATTCCCACTTCTGGCACCTTATCTAGATGAATAGATTTAACAATGAGGAACAAGGGTGGGGGTGGCCAGGTCTCTCCTTCAGAGAGTGAAATGAAAGGAGAGTGGAACAGAGAATATTGTCTCTGAAACATAAGATAGCTGGTTTGGAGAAGGGTGGACATTTCCAATTTGCTAGTACCTCTGCAGAGTATATATATAATTATTAGATCAGTAAACTAAATCCTCAGTTGATAGGATCATGTCTGAAGTGCTTTGTAATCTTTCTGAGTATCAGTTCAGAGAAGTCAGAGGTGAAAGGCTTTGTTATGAATCAAAGTACTTTAAGTAATTGCTTTGGTTGTTTGTCAGTTTTCCTTGTGTTTTCAAACAAGCACTTTCAAAGAAATTGCACTTGTGAATACTTTTTGTTTTATATCCCCTGGGGAGAATTATATGAAGGGTAATAAATATGTTAGAGGGATGAAACAACTCTTGATAAGGAATTTCAGTTAGTGGGAGAGTTAGCAAGTTTTATAGTTATCTGGTGTAGCTTTGGGGCTTCAACATCAATGGATGTTAATCAGTTACCAAGTTGTTTGCATTCAGTAGCTAAAGGGTTTGTTTTTTTTTAATGTCTAAACTTCATGTATTAAGGCTATTGATTCACTGATCAATTCTTAGTGAATTAAACTTTAATAGTTAAGGCCAGACATGATCTTGAGGAAGTTTCTGCTCCTTGGACTCTGTCATGTTTAAATAGTAGGCTACTATTGAGCTTTAGTCTTAAGAGACTGGCAAATCTGGTTTCTCAAATTGCATTTATTTGGCCCGACTTCAGCAAATCAGTCAAGTTAACCATTCTTGGAGAAATTTCACATATAACTGTGAAGATGACCTCTTGCAGATCCTTCCTGTATACTTTCCAGTGCTATGATGTCTATAGCATTCCAGTGTATAGGTGATTAGTGAGCAGACACAATTGCATGCCCTGGGATAACACTTGCTGTTTATTCCTTAGTTTATTCCTCCAGCAATTTCCAGTCCTTTTTTTTTTGAAACAATTATCACCACTTTGTTCTGTGTTGAGAAAGCACCTCTTATATCTAGTTGGGGATGTCCCTGCTTACTGCAGACCTACATAGATGACCTTTAGAGGTCCCTTGCAACCCAAATTATTC
The DNA here is from genome assembly GCF_003957555.1 of Calypte anna. Lineage (NCBI taxonomy): Eukaryota > Metazoa > Chordata > Aves > Apodiformes > Trochilidae > Calypte > Calypte anna. The sequence continues at coordinate 3,844,904 of NC_044255.1, read as the reverse complement.
TGTGATTGATTCTATCTCTGCTTGTGCCTCCAGTGTCTGATGAGAACACAGAGAGCAGCAAACCTGTGTAAACCTCTGAAACCTTCCTTTTAGCAATTAATTCTGGAGTCAGAAACTTCAGCACTTTTAAATAATAATTTTGTATTTACAAGTGGAAAAACCCCACACATCCTTGGTTTGAATATACTTTCTACATGGCCCACGACACTTATTTTACACTGACTTTAGGTACCTCTGACCACAGAGGTACAGCCATACTGTAAATGTAGTCTTTGTCTGAATATAAGAAGTTGTTCTGCTGTTTGTGAAACTCCTGCTGGACTTCCCCAGGCTCAGCTGTGTCTAGATGTTGGGTTAGATTCGTTTTCAGTGAATTTCTTGGTTAGGATTAGAGGGCTTACTCAAGGGTGTAGTTTTGTACTGTGAAATAGGGAACTGTTCTTATTCTGCTAAAACTGTTCCTAAATGGATGCCAGATATATGACCACAGAGAGTGCTGGATATTCTTTAGGATACATGAGTTTAAAAAGTAGCCCTAATCAAAGAGTTTCTTGTAGGAGATTGAGCCTTGTGTCCATAGAAAACTGATTCCTATGGCTGGCCTTTTCCTGTGGCACAGACAGGAAGGTCCTAATCATTCAGTTTCACAAAGCTGCTTCAGAGGCAGAGCCAATACAAGGGCAAAATAAGGATCGTGGGCCTCATAGAAAGTATGCTGTCATAATTTATGATCAGTCATTTATTAAACATCTGCAAATATTTATTGCTACTTATCTTTATGTTGCTTTGTACTTTCTGTTCTGTAACTGATTTGGCAGAACATACAAGAGGGTGAACAGATGCAAAGCTGGATCTGTTCTCCTGTGTTATCTGTTGAAGAACCTTGCAGTTGAGCTATGCACAGACTAGAATTTCAGAGTATCTTAGAATACCAGGTTGGAAGGGACCTCTAGGATCATCTGATCCAACCTTTCATGGCAAAAGCACCATCTAGACAAGGTGGCCCAGCACCCAGCAACTTTGTTTAAATGATTTGTGCACCTTTTGGCTCAGTCTGAAATAATGGCTTTGTAATCCTGTTTTGTTTTTTTTTCATAAAATCTTTCCTGTTTCAGGTATGAACTAGGAGATGCTCTGTACTTAGGCTGGGGTGGATCTCTTCTTTATATTCTTGGTGGGATTTTTCTGACCTGTTCATGCAAAGGGAAGAAAAGAGACCATTACAGGTAATCTTGGATTTGTCAGTGCTGTCAATTATATTCCATTTTCTCTCTGTATGCTGTTCACTCTCACTCACCTCCTGGTATAAATCTGTAGCCATATATTGTACCTATTGTACACAGAACTGTGATGACAGGGGATGCTGTACTGAATACCTGTACCTTCTAGATAGTTTATTTGTTGACACTTTGCTGTTATTGGTCACCTATAAAGATTATTTGGTAATTCTGGGTAATGCTGATGGTTCTAAGATCTACATGAAAATGTGCAGTGAAAGAGTGAACTATCGCCAAAATATATCAAAGAATAGTCTTATAATCAGGTTTTTTCTGCAGTAGTCACTACTATTAAAATATTCAAACACCATTTGGTTTACAGAAAGTGTAGTAGTGCACTTTCTTCCCAAAGCACATCAATTTGATCATTAGATGGATGTAGTATTTTTTCTTTTTCCTTATGGAAGTGTCATGTTCTACAACCAGACAGAAAAGTAAAGATTTCTGGCCTCAGTATTTTTAACTTTGCCTGATTTTTTTTTTCAGTTGTAAAATACTCACACATGCAGCAGTTCCCTTTCTGAAGGAGAGGGAAAATTGTCAGAACTTTTGTCTACCCAAAAGAACCCAAGTAGATTGGAGGCTATACTGGCTAAGCATGGGAGGATGGTAACATGGTAGGAAGGATCATTCTCACTTCTGCTGTAACTATTCTTAGGAAAGCTATTAAAAAAACACAATAAAAGTGAAAATGTTCCTCTGATTCTCCATTGACTAATCTGAGGCCATATAAGTTTTATGGTAATATTTCATCAGCCACATTGGACTTCAGATATTGCTCACTGTATTGTGATACAAAGTACCAAATATCCTGAAATATCTCTAAAATCAGTTAAAATTGGTGTGTGAAATAGAAGTTCAACATAACAAGTAATAGCTGAAGGGGTTGGCTGAAAAGACTTCTCTTCCTTTCTCATCATCTTGGTTCTTGTATTAAAAACTGCAGCTTGCACAAAGGTGCTCAGGTCTAGGTTCTCTTGTGCTTTAAGGACTTGGCTAAAATGCCTCAAGGAAGAGGACAGGTGAGTTAGGAATCCAGAGTGGGTTTCTGGTTAGGAGGGAGGTGGCTGTCCTGCCTGTCAGAGAGCTCCTTTCCCCTTAACTACAAGGCAGCTAAAAACTATGGGCATCTAAATTCTGCACCTTTATGAAGTTTGTGCTCCTGGTGGGTTGGATACAGACTTAAACAAGTAACTTCCCTAGAGTACCCAAACCTGTGGACAAGTTTGTAATACCCATTATTATCTATCTTTTTTTTTCTTATTTTACAGCACCAAATATGCATATTCTTCAGGCCAGGCAGCTCCACAACAGCTCATTTACACCAAAAAATCTGAGACAATAAGCAACAAGGAGTATGTCTAAATTGACCTTTTGCATGACTAGTACCAGCAGCAGGTTATGAACTCCAATAAAGAAGTGAACTACTTCCACAGTTCCAGTTCCAAGTTGTAATCTTTCATCTTAATTTGGAGCAGTACCAGGAGGTATGGTTTTCATAGAAATAGGAATTGCTTTCCAGGAATGGCTTTCAAATGTAAATAAGTTTCTGTAAAAAATGCTGTGATGTCAAATCCTGCAGCATGAAGGTTTCCTGCATGCTGAGAAGCCTGGTAAAATTTAACCACGGAGTGCAGTGTATCCTGACAATCCAGAGCAACTGTATCTGTTTCAGCTGACTCAAACATGGAGAACTGATACGCCTTAGCTGACTGCAAGTTGTGTGCCCCATAGCTGGAAATAGGTATTCATTAATGTTTAGCTTCCTACTTCTGTTTAGCAGCTTTAGCTTTTGACAGCAAATAAACTGTTCCACAGACTGACTGCAACGAGTTCTTTGATGAGGGGTATCCTGGTCGTTAGTAAGTCTATATACTGTGGTCTTGAAGTCTTGGACTGAAACTCGTATTATGTATGATAGGAGATTTAGAAAAGTTAAAAAAAAAAATCCTAGCAACCACTCACCTGAATCTGCAGTTCCTTGTTTCTTGTAATGCAGGTATGAAAAACAAACTATACAGAATGAATCAAACACAGATGGAAGTGGAGAAAGCATCTGGTGTGAAAATGCCTTGTGATAACTAAGATGATTGTAGCCTTCGTTGTTTTATTTTTACATCTATGTTTTCAGCTTTTAAAATAACCCTATTCTAACTTTGAGCAATCTTTAACTTTGGGAACTTCTGCATCTGAATTGTCTAATTCATGTAATTCCCCAGTGTCTTTATTCTTCATTATTGCTCCACCATTAGAATTTCTGCCTTAAGCTACTCCACTGCTGGAAACACATGCTTGCCATGTGTGAGCACTTAGACACTTGACAATGAAGTAACTTTAATTTATGTTGATGCTTGAGCAGTGTGGGATGGAGTTTCACACTGCAGGTTCACTGTACAATTTTGTAACTTGTCCCTTTTAAATTACAAATGTATTCATCCAATTCAACAAAACACCTTGGTGTTCCTCTCTGCTTTTAACATCTTATCATAAGCAAAATTGTAGTTCAATTTAGAAGTTTGGTGCAGCTTCCTTGATATCCCAGCAGTTAATATCACAGAGCAACCTGTAAGCAGTCTTAGCAGAAATGGTTTAGTCATGTTGCTTGCATACAGGTAGAGCTGACATGAAAACTGACACCTTAAGGGATGAATTGGCAGACATTGCCAGGCTTAGGAAGGAGAGCTAAAAGGAGTGCTGATTTCTTTTAGAATGCCAGTGTCATCTCTTCCACTATTGACTACTCTTAAAAATCTCCTTTTGGAGAATAATTTTCAAAGCTGAAAAGGCAGTTAACTGGCATGGTGGGAGCTGAACTCCTTATCATCATCTGTATATTCTCTTCTCTGGATTTTTAGCTAATTTCATGATGGTGTCTTGCTCTAGTGGGAAGTAAGGAAAATGCAGAGCTTAGGCAGCAACTGAGAAGTTCCAGTGTTGGTTTTTCACCAAAGGATTTTGTCAGCTCATGAACATGAATTATGATCCAGTATGGGAGAGATGAATTCAGAGCTTCCTTGGTCTGGCATCAGACCTTCTGGTGACTTCGCTGGGAAGTTCCATTAAAACTGAGAATGGTTTCTCAGTTTAAAGCCTCATTCATTCATGCAATACATCATCATTGTATTCAGTACCATTCAGAGGAAAATAAATGCTGAAGATACCATGCCTTTCACTGGTTTGTTTACAGTCCTTCCAACCACTTCCCATTCCTGCTCTTTCTCCCTGCTTATCTGCCCCTTTCCCAGGCACCTTCAGTGGTCACACTCTGAATGAACTTGATGAACCATCAACTCAGTTTGGGGAGTAAGGCATTTTATGTGTAGGTGTACATGAAGTGATTATTATTAGTGTTTTCAACCTGCAGCAAGCCACTGAACTCTCATTAAAAAATCTTCACACGTTGCTGGTTTTAAGTCCTTTGCTCAGCAGATCAGGCTGCTTTGGTATCTTCAAATCTTCTTCATATCTCTGCAGCTGAGACCAAAATCCTGCATTGGGTTCTACTACTGGCCTGGCAGTCTTCACAGTCTAGAAAAAAAGGAGACATATTGTACAATCAGGGTATCATGAAAACAGCTTTCTTCCTCTTAGATTTTGAGTGGATTTACTTTGGTTTTCATTTTGCAATGAAATAATAAATAGGTATTTTGGTGAGCTGACTTCACCGTGCTTGCTGAAACCCCCTGGCACGTGGACCATGTTAAAGGAATCATGAAGAGCAGCTGGTGAATTTGCTGGACATGTGGATGTCCCTTGAAGTGTCCCTTTCACTCATCTTTAAGACAGTGAAACTTGGTTGTGGATCTGCATGCCTCTTCTAGTTCTAAGCAAAAGAGCCCTCTAAATTAGAGACTTTGGTAAAGACTGAAAGAGCATAGAGCACAAGCTGTTATCTATTGGACAAGCTTCCTAATAAAGATGAGATGCCATAACTCATAGCAGGCCAGTCCTGAGCTATTGGGGAATTCCTAACAGATGTTTCTTTGCTGTGTTTAGCTGTCACGGAGGTCATACAAAGCAACTCTAAACCAACATCTGCACATACTTATTTCCTTTTTGCTCATCTGCTTTATGCCTCTGTCTGTAACTTATCGTGACTAAGCAAACAACAGTGAAGATGTTACAAAACAACCATTTGCTACCAGTGCTTGAAGCCCATTTGTATTTATCTGACTGAGAAACCTCACACAGAAAGCTCATTTGTCCGGAATGGGGCTGAAAAAAGAGTGGAATTTTAATTCAGATACTGAGTAGCTGTATAACTGTGAATAAGCAGGCGAGAACACCTGAATAATTCTATGGAGAAATCATCCTTACTCATTATAAGCATTGCATTTCTTACCCAAAAGATGTCTAAATATAACTCCGGGTGTAAGTACAATACCTCAAAGGCATCCTTGAGGGGGAGCTTTCGGTGCCTCATCAGATAAGCAGTGCAAATGGCAGCTGAGCGGCTGCGGCCATTCTTACAATAAACCAAGCACTTCCCACCGCTCTTAACAGCCTCTTCGATGGCATCGCTGCACTGCTCGAAATACTGATAGAGGTCTTCAGCCGGGTCGTCGAACACAGGAACTCGTATGCCCCGCACCCTCTGGAGCTCGGGGAAAGGCTGCTGCCTGGTGACATTAATGCAGAAGGTGACTCCCTCCTGTGTGAGCAGCTCCTTGTCACAGGCTGCCCTGGCGCTGCTGATGAGCAGCGAGGGAGTGACCTTGCAGAGCTGGAGCATCGGCAGCCAAGGCCGTAGCGACAGCAGTAGCAGTGCCCTGGGGCAGAGCTCTCCCACCGAGCCCTCCGTGAGGCATTGGAGCCACGGCACAGCCCGGTGCGGCTGGGCACTGGAGGATCGGGGTGCTGGTTGCTTCCCCCAGCAACGTGCATGGGCTGAGCTGGGCTGTGCTATATTTATCCTCTCGGAACACTCTCAGGCATGAAGGCTTCAGGCAGGTCCTAGTGCCTGCTGGATGCCAGGAGAGACATTTAAACAGCTAAAAGCAATTGCAGGGCATTTGTAAGACATCTGGATTGGTACCGTCTCTGTTCCTACATCAGCTTCTTACAAGGAGCTAAAACCTCTAACTCCTAGGATTGATGCTGCTGTGGTCAACAATGATGCAATATTAATGTAATGATGTAATATTGATCTTATCATCCCTGGCTCACCTCCCCATCATCTCCTTGCCCACCACCTACCACAAAAGTGTCTTTTAAGTAGCCAGAAAATAATTTACTAGGCTAGCTTGATATGGTAGTGCTAATCTTACTGAACTTCAGGAAAAGAAGTGGTGTTATGCCACTCCCTGTCCTAGGAGGATCCAATCAATATGCAATTTTTGTAGGTAGCTCTCAAAGCCAGGAAATCCCACATACATCAGTCAGCTCCACCAGAGATAGAAATCAATTGATAGAGAGCACTATCCCTGGGGAACAAGGGAATGCACTTTGGGCAGCACAGTTCTTTGCCTGACTTGCTCCCTGCTGGGGAATGGTCCCTGAGCTGCCAGCTCCATGAACCTGCCTGCAGCTGGCCTGACAGGCTCTTGTACACAGTGCCAGACCTGGAGCAATTCAGTTCTGCTTGTTGATGAACTAGAAACAAAGAAAGCAACACAATAATGCAAGAATATGGATGCATTTGTTTTTCAATAGCTATGGCAGACTTATTACACACAAAAAAATTTCTATTATCCTTCAGGCACTGAAAAAAATGTTGTTTTAAAGAAACAAAATATTTCCTATTTAATAAACAAACAAACAAAAAGCACACACATGCAGTGTTCTATAAGAACCTATTTAAAAACTAAATAGCAATTACAGGTGCATAAAGTGCTTGCCCTTGGGGTGAGCAGACCAAATGTTCTCTGTAGAGCTGCACCACTCTTGCACATCAGAAACAACCAACAGCATTGGTTCCCATTCCTGGGAAACACAGATATTTTATTACTTCCTCCAGCACTTCGGTCCAAATCATATAGGTTAGAAGAAGATTCATTTGACCAGAATATGCTTTTTTAGGCTATTAAATGCAACAAGTCTGCTTGGTTGCCTACATCTTGTTTTCTCAGGAGACAAGGCTGGCAACATCCATTAGCATCACAGGAAGTGCACTGCAGTAAGAAGTGTTTGCTTCTGAGTGGTTGTGCTGCAGGGAAGATGAGAAGCAGCAGCACCTGGATTCTGATAGTGGAGCATCCAGGACTTGAGCTCCCCTTTCCTGTAGCTGTATTACACCTAAGTTTGTTTCCAAAACACCTTTTCTCATAAACTGGTCAGATCTTTGCTTTATCTATATTCAGCTTTTTAGTAGAGCCACAGATGACTGTGAACTCAGCAGAGGATCCAACAAACTGGTTACTGAGCTCTTTCACAGCTCCCAAGAGAGAATATACTTCTCCCAGTGCCATTATGGTTAGATGTATCATAGCAATAACCTCCACCCTTTTGAAATATACTCACAAGAAATTGCTTTTCTGATTGATTGAATGCCCCAGCTACACTGAAGGTATTAAGCCATCAGCAGCTGTTTATTGTTTTCATTTCACAGATATTTTTAAAAATAGAAGTGTATTAAATATTTTGCTACCAAGTATTGTTAAGGTTTTAGTAGAATAACCAGAAGCTTCCCTTTGGGCCTCTTCCCTTTGATTCATGCTACAAAGCTACTTCAATATCAGTTACACCTGCCAACAAGCAGCTTTGCCCTCTGGACAACAAAATTGATTAAAAAGATGGATGAAGGGATGGACTTGATTACAAAAAATGCATCAAGGAAAATCTGAACAAGTTGCCAGTATATTTGATACCAGCAATCAGTGAGAGAGCACTAGGGGCTGTATCATTGAAGCTGTTGTCACACTAAAAGCCAAATGTGAAAGGAAAATTTCCATGCAGTTCCTGACAGTGCCCTGCTTACCCAGAAGCAGGGCATTAGCCCAGGAAGACCATGCAGCTATCAAGAAAATGTTTCCAGCTGCAAATGTCTACATTTGAAAGAGAGTTCTACCAAGGAGGCAGCACGTACCAGGTTTGATGTGTTGGTCTGGATGCTATGACTGGAAAGTGCAGTCACCCCGTGGGCTCACTGCTGAAAATTCTGCTCAGTGTTACAAGCAGCATCCACATCTTACCTCCCCTCAGCCTTCCAGCATGTGGTGAAAGCAAGCTGAATTTGTAAAGGATTAGTAAGTACATTAATGCAACTGTCTGCCAGCATTGGAACCTGTTGCACCAGGGAGGAACATGTCCCTCTGCTGCTCTGTCTCAGATATTTGTGTTCTTGTGTTCATCTTGGTCCTGCAAGAGAAGGAAAGAAGTCTCCAGTGAAGGCTGCAAGAAAAGTCAGGATATTACCACTGCTTTAAGCAGTCACCCTGCCTCATTAGTGGGAGGAAAAACCTGGCAAAGTGCAGGAGCCCCAGCTTCACTGGGATGCATGTAGCCTCATCTGTCATGGGCCAGCCAGCACCATGGGTACCACAAGCACCATCCTGCTCTTGCTGCAGCTTTGTACCTGCTCTGCCAAGGTGAGGGCTGGGCTGCAACTCCCCTGCAAGTGCCTTTATAGCTGGACACTGGTTCTCTGCTGGGTAGTGAGGAGTAAACCTGATGGGCACATAGGAAGAGTCACATCTGCAGTCAGGAAGGTGAACACTGAGCTGTGGCCATCATTTCTCTTTGCACACCCATGACTCACTATAGCCCATCTATGCCTGTGCCAGGGAAAGGATGGCACATGTGTCCATGTTCCAGCTGAGGATCAGGGAGTGGTTTATGTTCCCTTGAGGATGCCACAGAGCCAAGTGGGGTCACCTGCCTGTCAGGTAAGAATAATTTTGTTTTTCCATCTTACAAAGATTTGCTGGTTTAAAGACTGAAGGGCTGATGACTGTCAGTCACCATCACAAAATGAAAGAGCAGCTGCCTTCTGCCCCAGTTTTTCTGACCAACAGTGATCAGTGCTAATACTGTGGTTGGAGGCAAAGGAAAAACCCTGCACAGCTCTAGGAGCTTATGATTGGTAGTGACCCAGATAGCTACTGCCTTGTACATCACAGGCAGAGCTTAGCCTTAGACCCAGCCTTTTTTAAGGTATTCTTTATTTTGATCAGGCATTTAGCCTTCTGAGTTAGCAGCCTTACCAAGCTTTACAAGCTACTTATTGCAGAAATGAGTTATTAGAGGTTTAAGGTTCTAGTTTGGACTGATATGCTAAACTCTAGCAAAGCTGAACAAGACTAAAGCTAGTACAAAAGTGACCAAGTGGAATAAATTAAAATTTAAGACAACTTTCTTGGCCTTGACACTGAAATCCCTTGGTGCTTACAGATAAGTAGAGGGAAAGCAGTTCTTGCCTGCAGCACTTCTTGCTGCATCATTTGAGGGTCCTGCCCTGTAGCCCATGTTTGAGACATTGCTTTGCAGTCAGTTTGCACCTGAACTTGCCTGCCAGCCCTGACTCAGTATTTAGTTTCATTATACCACTTTTTGTCATTATTGACAAAAATTCAGCTGCGTGCATCTTCAAGGCAGATTCATCAGAGTCCTGGTATGGAATTTCACGCGGAGCAAGGGAATCAGCGTGACATAGGAATAGATTCAATTGCCGGAGATGTGTTGTGGGCCGGGGACTTCTCGGGTTTCCCTCGGATGGTCTGGTCCAGCCTAGCCCAGCCCAGGGGAGGGTCCAGCCCTGGCCGGAGCCTATGCCGCGGGGTTTCGTCTCCCTCTGCTGTCCACGGCCGCGGGCTCCCTGCACGGCGTGGGAAGCTGGAGCCTGACACGTGTAATCCATTCCTGGGTTGATTAAAACGCTCAGTTAGAAGCTGTTCTGCTCTACTCCCACTGTTGTACCTTTGCCAGCATCTCGTTAATGTCAGCCCACCGTCACCCCAGGGCTTTTCCCACATGTTTTCAGTGAGGTCCACCTCCCCCCTTCTTCTCTCGTCCTGCTTAATGCTTTTATCAAGACACTGATGACAAAATGCTCATTTTCATCTCCAGGAAACAGAGGTGTTATAAATTAAGTCCTAAAAATTGACCAGGACACGCCAATTAAAAACCAATTAGAATTTATTAGCAAGCGACAACAAGCAGAAACAGCGCTGGGTGCTCGGGAGTCTCTGCTCCGACAAGACAGCACGACTTTACCTTAAAGTTTCTTAGGTATTTATTGTCCTGTATGGCCGTGTGAGCCCGATGTTGCTGGGAAAGCTCGAATCTGTCACGATACTGATTCTTCTTGGGCAGACACAGCCGACGATACTGATTCTTATGCAGACACATCTTGTGTTTGGTTAACTAATTCTTCTTATGCAGACACATCCTGTGTTTTGGTTAACCCCTTTCTGCTAAAGGTTGTCTATAAGAACGTTTAAACATGATTACACAGCATTTTGTCACAATACACTTTTTCTCTCCAAAGTACATTCTGCAGTTAACATCCTTATCTTCTTTCACTACTTCTATCTTGCCTTTATAAGTAGATACACTAAAATTTTCTACCTAGGTTAAATGAGCAAACATTATATGTACGTTATTACAATTTGTCACAGTCACACAGTGTTTTGGCACATAACGTTGCGGTTAATACTTCTATTTTATAAACAAAGTTACATAGGTTAAATGAACAAATATAACTTTAAATTATTACAGAGGGACCCTGAAATACAGGCTGTAAGTCACTGAATAGGAAGTAGTTTTCACTCTGTGTGGGGGGGTGAGCTTATTTGCATGTTTTTTCCTTCCCATCAGGAAGGGGCACAGCTGCCATTTTCACAACAACTCTGAAGTGCCTAATATTTTAAATATTGCTTATTGAAAAAAATATTAAAAAAGAGGCAAGTACAGGTCCTTCAAGCCAACAGAGACTCATGAAGTTACTTTTTAAGGCTAGCATACAACTCCATGTGTAAACACATGGCCTCTCTGCTACTGCACTGCCATTTTCCTGAAGACCTCAAGATACTTTAGAGATACAGAGGGCTCAGGCTGTGAGATGCTGCTGCCTTTGACCCTGCTCCAGTACAGAACTTATGCACATGGCTTAACTTTAAACATAGGCAGAGGGAGGAGGCAAAACTGGCTGGCTGGTGAGAAACATGCACTTTAAATACTCTGCTGGATTGGAGCCAGGGAGCCCAGGGTGTGTGAGGATGGAGACAACTCAGGCTCACAGTGCCCCTGTGAGGTACATGCTGCTCAAAATGTGGAGATGCCATTTTGTGGGAATTTCTGTTATTTGACATTTTTTCACTAAGGTGAGGTGCACGTGGACTTTAAATAGAGTAAAATCCTTCAGGCTTTAAAATAGAGATTATTAAAATGTGCTTCCCCTCCTTCCTGTCCCTGCCTTCTTCTCTTTGTACTTAACAAGGTATTAAAAAGAAATAATGGTGGTTGTTACAATGGTAATAACCTGGATATAATATAAAATCCTTCATTATCCTTATCTGTTCCAAAGCTCTAAGAGCTGTGATTTTGTGAACATAATATCCCTTTCAGACCCTGTGTTTACACCCAAGTTACAGAGAACTTATAAGATGATTTATTGATTTTTATATTTTTTTAATGATCAAATATTTTATATTCCTGGACACCAGCCTTGCTAGGAGCTGGTGAGACCTTTCTGAAATCACACAAGTATGTAAGGCAGGTGGCAGTGAGGGGTTTCAGCCCAGGTTTCAGACCCAGGAGGTGAGACTGCCAGAACTTGGAGAAGATGCAACGAACACGGGCAGGACTTGAAGTCTTCCCACTGCAGCATGGCCATAAATCCTCATTTCTTCTGGAAACAACACCACCGGGGTCCAAAACCAGGCCAGAAGTGTGTGGAATACTTTGACTTCAGGAAATAGGGCAACAAACAGCTGTTTCTGACAACATTGTGAAGAAAGGAAGTTAAAGATACATTTACATGCCTTACTGCCCAGAGGTGGTAGAAGTTGGATGTTTTAATTAAGTGCATGCTTTGATGTCTATTGAATCATGGCTTCTGCCAGGATTTAAGCCAGAAATGACTGAAGTACTTAGATTTCCACTGTCTTAACCCTGTGTGACATGAGGTGATTTATCTGGATGGTTGGTTTAAAGTCTTTTAACAACTCCATTCACTTCTGTGTGCCAGAGCTCCTTTCAGTCATCTAGGGCAAGTTTCAGTTTGGGAGGCTGGTAAAGATGGCACTAAGAGGAAAAAAAACCCAAAACTAAATGAGTCCTAGGAGAGGCAGGCTGTACTGAGAGCTCTGCAATGGCGTTTCTGGGTAACTCCAGGCAGCTCATGCTATTGCTGTAGGCATTTACATCTGCAGTGGTGTAAGGGCTACAAGGTGATGAGCATGATAGAAGATGCAGAAATTATTAACACAAGGACAGAGCCAGCAGGAACCAAGGATGGGTGGGATGACTCTTGTCCTTACTCTGATGTGTAGGTATGGTGGCCTCAGCAGTCTGTGCTAGTCTGCAGCAGACCCACAAAGCCTCTTTTTAAGGTATTTTTGTGTTGCTTTAGGTCAGTAGTTGATGATGTACTGAGAAGAGTTTCTCAAAAGTTCAGCAAGGGCAATGGAAAGCAAGCATGAACGTGATAAAAGGCCAGAAAGGATTAAGCCCCTTGCTGGCTTCAAACATAAACGTGTCCTTATAAAAATAAGGCTATTTCTTTGTAACTGGAGTGTGCAGGAAGTTTATTTTTATAAGTAGAAAATAGAACCTGTTCTTAATGAGGAACACTTGTCCACAGTCAAACATCTCATCAGCAATAATTCTTCCAAGCTCCTTCATGCCTGTGACATCCCAAAAGAATTATCTTCTGAGAAATATGATCAAAAAGTCGTAAAACCCAAACAAGGAATTTACTGGACAAGATTATATGAGCAGGAAATTGGAAAAATGAAAGCACTGTTAAAAAGGAAACTTACTGGAAATGCTGCTGAGCCATAGCAGCAAAAAGTGGTGTATTGATGGATGCTGACATCAATTACTTAGGGAAAGTTGGGAAAACCTTTGCAACAGGAATACACATGCCTTTCATTGTTTGGTTCAGTCATTAGAGAAGACTGAACACCCCTGTGAGTGCTTATGTCCTCCCAAGGCTAATGTGAAACTGGGAGGTGTTTGGGAAATGTGTAACACCAGTCAGAATGCACACCTAGTGTCAAAGGCAGAGAGGAGCAGTCAGAGCTTCTGGGCAGCTTTAAAACTTGTAGATTTTCATCCTAAAAGCTGCATGCTGGAAATTTAAAGAAGTACAAATAGGCACTCAAGGCAAACAAGGAGTGCAGGGCAGAGACCTGTCTCCTTGTGGAATTATGCCACCTGAGTAACCCACATGTGCAGGGCAGGGGATATTTGCCTCTTGCTGCCTGCATTGTCTGCATGAGTGACATAAACCACAGGTCTGTGATTTCATAGGTTCTGCCTATAGACCAAAAAAGGAAGTTTTCATCACATGTCAGTGATATGGGTAATGGGCAGAGTACTTGCAGAAGTAATTGATACGATTTATTCTAAAGATTCAGCATATTGCTGTGCTACTCTCATCCAAACTGCTTTTCAGACCTTAACTCTGCATAGGACCTGCAGAAAAAGGGTAATCTCTTGATTCCGGACAAGTGACTGTGTGGAGTTCTGAAGTTTGCTGCCATCACATAACCTCTTACATTTGGGGTTGTGCACTCAGGACTTAGCATCTTCTTATTTTTATTATCACCTCCTGTTTTGCTCTCTGGAAGGACAGACAGACTGCTTCATCATCCTGCAGCCAAAAGGAGATCACAGAATCTGCTTAGTTGGAAGGGACCCATCAGGACCCTCAAGTCCAACTCCTGTCTCTGTGTAGGGCACCCCAAGAACCACCCCATGTGCCTAGGAACATCATCCAAAGGCTTTTAGAACTCGGGCAGGTTTGGTGCCATCACTGCTTCCCTGGGGAGGCTGTTCCACTGCTCAATCACCCTCTGGATGAAAAAAACATTTTCCTTATGCCTAAACCTAAACTTCCCCCAGCACATCTTCCTACCATTTCCTTGGATCCTATTGTTGATCACCAGAGAGAAGAGGTCAGTGCCTGCTCCTTCTCCTTCCCTAGTGAGGAAGCACTGAGCTGCCTTGAGGTGTCCCCTCAAGGCTGAACAGACCAAGTGCCTTTAGCTGCTCCTCATACAGCTTTCGCTCTAAACTCTTCACCAACCTCATAACCCTCCTCTGGACACTCTGCAGTAGCTCTATGTCCTTTCTGTACTGTGATGCCCCAAACTGCAGACAATACTCAAGATGGGGCTGCACCAGTGCAGAATAAAGTGGGACAGTCACCCTCCTTGGCCTGCTAGCAATGCCATGCTTGATGCACCCCAGGACTTGGTTGGCCCTCCTGGCTGCCAGGACACACTGATGCCTCATGTCCATGATCTAACATGAACTTTGTCAAGGCCAGGATTTCACCTTCTGTGTGGGTCCATTCCATATAGGTGCAACACTGCTCCCAGGAAGACTTTTATCAAGACACACACCACCAGGACCATGGCTGTGTCCTGAAGTAATTTAAATTAACTCTGTAATACAGTTCAAGCAGGGAAAGGTAACAGAGTTTGGAAGTTACAACAACTTGATTCAGCTCAGCTCCAAGAACAACAGCCCCATCTGACTTGGAGCAATATGGAAAGTGGAGTTCCTTCTGTAGCAGACTGAAACAGTCTTATTATTTCACAAGCCAGCTGGCCACAGTGTCAGTGTGGATAAACAAACATGGGGAAACCACTCTGACCACTTCTCAGAACCTTACACTGCAAAACATTTGTGAATGTAAATATTAAGGGTGGGAAAACCTCAGAAGTCTCTGCCCCTTATTTCCAAGTTCTGGGATCTTTTGAGATTTGGTTACATAGTGAGAAATTTGAAACTTTGGCAACTTGGCTTCAAAAATATTTTCTTAATATACCTCATTTTCCTGTTACTAAGTAGAAGAGAAGCAAGCTTCTTCTCCAAAGCACAGATCAGAATAAAAAAGCACCTCTCTGAAACCATGGGAAACTGTAGACTGAAACGCTGCTTTGATTTAAATAGTAATAACTGTAATATTAAAAGCTAGAATATAGACTTCTATTGTCCCTGGATTTCCATGGGATCTGGGATGAGGCTCATTCCTCCCACTGTGTTTATGCAGAACACAGACTGATTTCCCTAGTTTTACCTAAATTGTTGCATTCTGCTTCTCTTTGTATGTTTATGCTTTGTGTTCTTATTCAGCTGCTTCGGGGTGGAAAAATGTATTTATCCCTGAATAGAAAACAGATCTTTTGCAGCTTTGATTCTGCGTTAAAGAAAATAAAAGGAATAGAAAATTTTGCCTCAGTTGTCTGTGTGGAACATGTGTCAAAGAATCACAGAATCATAGAATGGGCTGGGTTGGAAGGGACCTCAGAGATCATCAAGTGCAACCCTTGATCCACTCCCCCCGTGGTTCCCAGCCCATGGCACTCAGTGCCACATCCAGGCTCATCCAGACACGGAGAATCCACTACTTCCCTGGGCAGCCCATTCCAATGCCTGATCACCCTCTCCAGAAAGAAATTCTTTCTAATCTCCAACTTAAACCTCCCCTGGCACAACTTGAGACCCTGCCCTCTTGTCTTGCTGAGAGTTGCCTGGGAAAAGAGCCCAACCCCCCCCTGGCTCCAACCTCCTTTCAGGGAGTTGGAGAGAGTGATGGGGTCTCCCCTGAGCCTCCTCTTCTCCAGCCTCAACACCCCCAGCTCCCTCAGCCTCACCTCACAGCACTTGTGCTGGATCCCTTCCCAGCCTCCTTGCTCTTCTCTGCACCTGCTCCAGCACCTCAATCTCCTTCCTGAACTTCCTGAGGGGCCCAGAACTGGACACAGGACTCAAGCTGTGGCCTCACCAGGACTGAGCAGAGGGGCAGAATCCCTTCCCTGGACCTGCTGGCCACGCTGTTCCTGAGCCAGCCCAGGATGCCATTGGCCTTCTTGGCCACCTGGGCACACTGCTGGCTCCTGTTCAGCTTCCTGGCAATCCAGACTCCCAGCTCCCTTTCTGCCTGGCTGCTCTCAGCCATTCTGTGCCCAGCCTGGAGCTCCCCATGGGGTTGTTGTGGCCAAAGTGCAGGACCCGGCACTTGGCCTTGTTGAACCTCATCCCCTTGGAATCAGCCCAACTCTCCGGTCTGTCCAGGTCCCTCTGCAGAGCCCTCCTGCCTTCCAGCTGATCCACACTCCCCCCCAGCTTAGTGTCCATGTGACAAGACTCTTCTGGAAAGGACCTTTGTCTGGGCCATAGCAGTGACACACTCTCTACACTTCTTTTGTAACCTGGCCGGTCATCAGAGCAAGCAGCATTTGCCACAATGTTAGATCCCAATCTTGAGATAGGTTTTGAAAGCTGGAAAAACATGCTGCATTTCCTTGCTTTACACTGACAATTGTAGCTGTGTCCTGCCTGTGTGGAACACTGGAGCTGAGGGTCATATCTGTAGGAAAGCATTTCCCTTCCCCAGTTATGATCTTATCAAGGAAGGAAGGAGGGTAAGAGTTTTTTACACACTTCAAAAAGGAATTCATAGAAATATTCACAATGAACAAATCTTTGCAGAAATGAGACCCTTTGGGGAGATGCATTTCTGAGCACTTATTCTGATCTGCTGAGGATTTTGGTATGATATGGAGCAGTAATTTAGAGCCTGTTCCAGATGGCTTGAGGCTGTTCATTGAGGAAGAAGACAGATAGCATGTAAATATATAGCTCTAGTCCTCTCCACCTTCCTTTCAGATCTGCTGAATTCACATGGGATGAGCTGGGGAGAAAAGTGGAAGCTCTATAGCAGCGTAATGCTGAACAGCTGTGACCAGAGCCTACAACTCTCAAACCTGCTGAGAAAATGTTCCAGTCACCTAAGCTGTTCTCCTGCTCAGGAATATTTTGTAGATGACAATATTCAGGAGTAAAATGAGCACAGAGAGGGGAATAACAGTGCACATGCTTTTGTTCTGTCACTCTCTATGTGCTCTGGATGTGAATGAGCATCCAATAGCACAGGAAAGGTCTGGTAGGGCACGCTCTGTTTCATGTTGCTCCAGCACTATATGATGTGTTATCTTAATTATGTTATACACAGCAATCCATGCAGGCAACGTGTTTCAAATACAAACTGGAGGCATGAGGCTTGTGTTTCCTCTTACATAGGTTGGCTCCATGCTAGCATTGCTTCGTCATTTTCCGTGCAAATTCACAGTGGTTTAGATCAGCAGAAGTAAGAGCAGAGAATGATTGTGTATGCCAGATGTGTACAGTCCCCTTTCTCAGAGATTAATGTCAGACAGCAACAAAACGTCGATTTTTCAAAGGGGTGCAAGGCATGTGTGGCCACAGGAGGTGATATACCAGGAATACCTGTTTCTGCTAGAAAGTGGCTCAGGTTTTTTGTTCCTCTGATCTGTTTATCATGACCAACTGCTGGTATCTGAATAGTATAGCAAATCACCCACAGGCTAAAGTTGGCCTATGAGAATTTGAATTCAGCTGACCTGGAAATATCTCACTCATGGTTTTCAGAAGCTGCATTGTTGGCATAGGGCAGAGATAACCGTGGCTCAGGCCACAGAAGGGACAGAGGTGGTGAGCATGAAAAGAAATAGCCCTCTGTCATTAGAATAACCTCATTGAGGGATGCTGGTTTGGAGCAGGGGAAGAAAATCAGTTTGGGAGAAACCTGAATATGTCTCAGTTCTCTTCTCTTGATCTCCAAAGCTGCTTGCTAGGAAAAATCCTGCTCCCCAGCTCACCATCCCCTTGGCCATCCCTTTTCTGCCCTGAGCAGAGGGAACCTCATGGCACATCCCTCTGTCTCTGGCATTGGAGTTGAAATTTGGAGGGCACATGGCTGGGAAGCATGGAGCTGTGGGATCTGGAGTGGTCTGTGGCAAAGGCTGCCCTCACCTGGCTGCCCTCATCTGGCTGCCCCCAGGACACTGATGCCCCCTTTGCCCCTCCACAGTATGGTCCAGCTGATAGCAGTGAGGTTATTTTCACTCCATCACAGCATGGCCCAGCTGATATCAGTGAGGTTATTTTGGTGACTGAGTCTTGCATACTTCCCCTACAGTGGTCTGAAAACTGAGGTGTGTGGTGACCATGGCTGTCACACTTGGCTGTGGTGACCATTGCTGTCAGATTGTGCTCTGCCATGGGTCAGAGGCTTGGACTCCTCCCCCTGGTCCTTATTTGGAACTGTTAATACTTTTGGTTTTTTCATTAACTAAGTTCTGGCTAGGACAGTGATGAAGGGGCAGGTGTTTTCCATTTCCTCACTTATTGTCACTGATGAGCTCCCAGTTGCTGCTGGGAATATATGGCCTTTAACCTGACCTGAAATAGAAGTAGGAGATAAAATTTGTGGATGAAGAGGTATGATGAGGTTGCAGAGACTTTAACACAGAACTTTTTGGAGACAAGCAATTTTTAAGGAGAAATTATGTATGTTGTGAACTGTGTCTTAAGATGCTTTCTGTGTATTTTAAAGGTCTAAGGGTGGCAAGTATTATAAATAGTAATGCTTATTGTTCTACACAGAACTGAGTCCTGTTGACTCAGTGTTTGCCTTTAAAGCCTGGTGTCTGGGTAACTGCACCATCACAGGAGCAAAGTCAGGGTTGTTCTTTGGGAAGGTTGGTATCTAGGTTCTCCCCAGAGGACTACATCTGGATCCATGTAAAAGCACTATTATTCTAAGAATCTCTAATGAAAGACAAGGGTTGTGTTTGCAATTAAATTGTATTTGTAAGAATTTTTTCAGCTGATGATTTTCAGTGCTTTGACACCTTTTTGTTTAGACATATGAAGTTAATGCAAACCTTATGTACCACCTACTTATGTTGCAGCCTGGTTCCCCTTTCAGGGTGTGAGGGAAGACATCCTTCAGATGTTGTTAAGGGGCTTAAGTATAGAGACCAAAGTATTTTTTGGTGGAGGCAGCAAAGAAGTCTGTAGTAAAAACACAGGAGGTCTGGCATTTTGTGTTCCTCGATTTTGTCAGTAACCCTCATTCCCATATTTTAACCCTTCACCATGGTGCAATGTCTTTCATCTTCCCCATGTTTATTAACTATTCTTCCATGAATAACTGTGGCTGTACTCACCAAGGAGGGTGGGTCCTTGGGCGTGCAGTCACGGCTGATTTCTAAGATGAGAAAAAATAAATTTTGTCCTCTGGTGGGGTCTCTGAAATCATAGTTCCTCCTGCAGGGGCAGTGCCAGCAGAGCTGCTGGTGCCTGCCAGTTCCATTCCTTCAGGGATGTTCCCTCTCTGTCCGCCATCTTACTGCAGGGTGCCTGTCATTGTTACTTTGATTTTTCCCCTAAATTTCTTTTGGTGAGTGGGATGATGAGCTGAAGGGAGGGCCAGACTAAAAGCTGGCCACATGTCATTTGGTGATGATTTGAATGCTTCAACTTGCTGAAGGTTTGGCTGTAGAAGCCATTCCTCCCTGTGGCACAGCCCTGAGGTGCTGCCCGGGATGGCGGGAACACGGGAGCCACCATCTTCCTGTCAGCAGGCACAGCCCTTCTGACCCTTCCAAATCCAGCTCCTGGAGAGAGGTTCACAGCCTAAACTCTGTGTTTGAATGTACCCAGGCTTTCTACATCTTTTGGTATTATTATGTATATTTTTTTGCTTAGAGGACTGGGGTTTAGGAGGTGCTCTCTTCAATTGTTGTGCTTGGGAATCTGCAGGCCTAAGGGTGAGGGTTGGGCAGCCCTCTGCTTCCCACAGCACAGGGTGCTTCAGCTGTGTGAAAGAGGAGGACCCTGGAGGTGCTACTGCTGCTTTGGAACCTATTGTATCCCTAGACTCTCACTTCTTTTGGAGGAGCTGTGGGATATGAGGAAAACCAGCTGTTCTAGCCAAAAGGAAGATGCAGGAGAAGCAGGCTGAGGACTCTCTGTCCTAACTCCCATTTCACAACAGCCTGGTCAGCTGGAGCACTGATAAGGTGTATCTGTCTCAGGAAGGAAAAAAGACCCTACAGGGCACTAGTTGGTGTGAAATGTACCTAGGAATGAGCCTGGATTATAAAAAAATTACAAATGGAGTAGAGAGCCTCACCCCTTTCTCACCTCCCAGGAAAGCTTGCCCTCTGGTCAGTTCCCTTTGCCACAATTTATTCTCTTGCCTCTGGCTCAGACTCCTTGGGAGCAGGGACTGTATTTTCCCTGAAGTGTACTGACAGGGAGAGGAGGTCTTTGGGGGACAAAGTTGTAATGGCTGGGCCTGAGAAGAAGATGGAAAGAGAAATGCTGCTAAAGCAGTTTAGTGATAAGTGATGAGGTGGCCAGGCTGCAAAATGTTTTAAGCTCCATTTTTCACCATCTAATATCTTCTGTTTGTAGAGCACTTGCCCGGAGTAATCACAGGCCTAGGAAAAGCACCTGGAGATGGCTGTGAGGTGTGGAATCGCAGCAAAGCCTGAGGGAAACAAAGCTGCTGCTCTGAGCTGGTGTGTGGAGGATCTGGACCTGCATCCTGTGTGCTCAGTGCTTCAGAGAAAGAGGTAAAAGATGCTGGGCATAAAGCAGGTGTAAGAGTATTTTTCTTTGTAAGCTTGATGACTGGAAGCTGATTTATGTGGGGAACAAAAAATTTCTATCAAAGCTTTCTTTTTAGCTTTCAAATAGATCTATGTAGCCTAGCTGTCGCTTCCTTTGGGTAGGAGGAAGCTTTGTTTTGTTTAACCATTTTCTACTCAGTCCAGAAGATAGGCTGTAGTTACGATATGCAGAAGGTATGAAATCTTTTGTTACTAGCCAGAATTTACTAGGTCGTGTCACAGTTGGTGCCAGGAGAGGGCACCAGACAGCAGTGACAGGACCTGTGCTCATGGCCATGCTCTGCCACCACAGGAGGGGGAACCCATCTCAGGTAGGTACCACTGCAGGTAAAGAATAAACTTCCCCATCACAGCAGTTTTTTGTGGAGAGTGACTGTATATGTAATCAGAAAATGTTTGTGCTTATGCATTAGCTTACAGTCCTTGGAGTCTGATTTATGTAGTTTCAGGGATCAGAATTTGTGTATGAAGGCATGATGGAGAAATTAAGTCTGAGACTTTCAAAGAAATGTAAAGTAACTAAGAACTGAACTCTGTAGAGGAGAGTTGTGTCCCATAAGCTTCTGTGGAAATCCCAGGCTGAGATGCAGTGGTGTATCTGCATGGTGCTGCTCAGGTGAAACTCACAATGTATAGAGCAAACAGAGGAGTGGGAAGTGGGGGAACCTCCAGGGGGCTGATAAAGGTGCCCCAGGATGATTACCTGCAAAGCATGGCCCCAGGAGCATCCCTGCCATGAGCAGGGTGTCCACTGGCAGTGCTCTCCTGTCTTCCCTGCCTCTGCTCTCAGACTGCCCTTTGTGTTGCTTGCTTTGTGTTATTGAGGTTTACAGGAGCTTTTCTTGTAAGCCAGTCAAGGACTTTTTGAATAAAAGTACCTCTAGAACTCCATGGATAATTAAACTCTAATTCTGATCTTGTACTAATGGAAAATAAATGCCTACTAAGGCATGTGACAGTGGAAGCTTAATTATTCTCTCTAGAAATTTCTTAAAACTGATTTTTTTTGCAACCTGTTTAGAAACACATTAATATTTAGGCTGAAATACAGAATTTGGCTGCATCTATTTTCCTCTAATTCTCTATTGGCTCCTGTTGTTGGCTACCCTTCTACTGCTCCTCAGAAGCATTAACTAGCTGAATGTATCAGAATTTCATAACATTGCAACCATCCATTTTCTAATACACTCTGATCCTGTGCCTTTATGAATGCTTAACTTCTCTGGGAATTGAGGATAGCTTCAAAGAGGTGGTCTCACAGCTAATTTGCATGCTGAAATTGGTATTTAGATTAATTAAAAAACCAGCAGTCTTGGTTAGACCTGTAAAAGTCTGTCTATGCCACGAGCTCCCAGCTTTTCTAGGGCAATGCTGTGGGAAACTCTATCAAAGGCTTTCCTGAAGTTCAGGTAGACAATGTCCACAGCTTCTTCCTCAGCCACTGGTTAGGTCACATGCTGATAAAAGGAGATGAGTTTGGTCAAGCAGGACTGGCCTTTCCTGAACCCATGCTGGCTGGGGCTGATCCCCTGGCTGTCCTGCACCTCCCACATGATCACACTGAAGATGAAACTCTTCATAATTTTTCCCAGTACCAAGGTCAGGCTAACTGGGCTGTAGTTCCCCAAATGGGATGCTGACTCTGGACCCAGCCTTTAACTACTGTTAGGGCTGAAGCACTGCAGGAGCTGCAGAAGTGCAACACTCCAGGCTCTAGGGGTCTTGACTTCAGTGTAAAACTAGTTGAGTCAGGAAAAAATTATGGTGTTTACTGGATACTTGCTGTTGCTGGGCACCAGAGGGAAAAGGCATCCTGTCTGTGTTCAGCCATGGCTTTGCAGTCTCTGCTCACAGAGTGCCAAAAGTCAGAATCTTTCACATGGATGTTTTCCTGACTGTAGATGTTGGGCAAGAGCCCTGCATGCCCAACAAGGGCAAGGCTGACAAGTGGTGATGGAACTGGAATGGAAACAGGCATCCCTGGGATGACACTTTTATTCTGTGGCAACTGAGACACATGTCCTGAACCAAGCAGCCTCACTGATCAGTGTAAGGGCTCTGATTTTGTTGCCCAGCCTATGTGTGCTAAGGAACCAATGCACAGCTTCAGCATTTTGCCCTGACAATTTCGAAACTGAACTATTAAAACTATAAAGAAGGGTTATGCTGAGTAGTTGGGAGCAAAGTTGTCTAAGCCCACCTCATGTGTGGCTCTACTGCTGTTTTAGAGGATATAGTGTCAGGACAAGTTTGTAACAATACTCTTGCACGAGTAGAAAATGGAGCGTTTGTAAAGAGTGTAGCAGTTTCCTACCAGTTAGCAGGCTGAGCACCGAGGGCAAACCAGCACTTGTCATCATGAACACCAAATCAAAATAGATGGAACCTCAACTTCATTAGGGTTTACTTATCCCTTTAAATAAGCTTTCTGACTTTTCAGGCTTTGTGGCAGAATTCACATGCTGGCCATATGTTGACTGATTATCCAGCCTACCTATGTAACTCCCACATGTGTTTACCCAGCCTGGTTGCTTATTACTGCTCCCTGTGCTGGGCTTATGATGCTTAATGCCCCTATAAATTATCTTACCTCCACAAATGTCACTGTTAATATTCTCACACTTTTTTTTAGTATGAAATGCCCCATTAAGCCATCAAAATCCTTTCTCAAATGCTTGGGTTTTGCCAGTAATGCTGCATGTATCCCTCTTCCTTATGCATGCACATGAGTGGGTAGGATGGCACATCTCATCTAGAAGCATGAGAACTGACTGTCCTGGTTGTGCCTGTCCTCAGCAGGGCTGTTCCTCATGGAGCAGGGAGTAGTAAGGTTATTAATTACACTGGGTTATGCCACTGGAGTGCAAGTGCTGTGAGGTAGCTGCAGAGCAGGAGTGCCTCTGTTGCATGGTTTGCAATAAGTCTCTTATTTTGATGCCAGGAGATAATCAGAAACTGGAGGTTGTGATAAAGTGAGGGGAAGGTGAGGAAGAGCTGGTAAAAAGATAAATTTGTAAAGCTAAGGGTTGATGAATCTTGTGCTGCTTCCCTGACACTTGAGAGCTGAAGCCTCTATGCTTCAAAACAACCTAGGGATTGTCTGCTGCTTCTGCCCACATGTTGCCTTGTCTTCATGTGGCTGCTGTTAGCCCAGAGGGGGCTGTGCTCCTCTCTGCTTGTGCATGAGGAGTTATTGGGCAGCAGCAAACCTGGGGATAGCTGTCTGAAGGCAGAGTTGTGGGGGGGGGACGACTGTTTTTTGTTGTTTTTTTTTTAAAAAAAATCTTGCCTGCAGTGTCCCTTTGTCCTTGAAGGTGACTGGGAAGCCAACTTACTCCATGGTTGGTTGAAAATCACGCAAATTTTCTGGCTGTGCTTAGTGCCATCCTGGGAGGAGGAAAGTCAATTAGGCAGCAATAAAATAAATGTTTAATACTTTGACCAATCTGGCATGAAACAAGAGCTACCAAAGGTACATCTGAGTGCATCTTCCCAGCAATGTTGTAACATTTGGTGCTAGAGGCATTGGCATTCAAGGTGGGGAAGGATGGGCTAATGCTGGGGTCCATGTTCATCCTGTGGTGGATTCCAGGGCCAGCATTTTGCCAGTCCTCCAGCACACGTGCAGGCTGTCTGTGGGCTCACTGTAAGGGTATTTTAAGTATGTTGCCCTTGGTTTTAGTTTCATGGATAATATTAGCAAGCATATGCCTGGGTGTCTGATTTCCACATTACTGCTGCTGTTCCAGGTGACAGATGGTGTCTGCTCTTTCCTGATAATTTTCTCAGTCACGACTGACACCCAATACTTTTGCTCCAATGTATCTACTTCTGGTTCATGGGAAACTTTCAGAGCTCCTTACACTGACTCTGGTGAACCCTGGGAAGGGAGGTGGCAGTAGAACTGGAAATGATCTTACTTGTTTTTCACTTTCTGCCCATTTTGCTCCAGGAAAACCATATTCCCACTAAAGCACAGGAGACTGAAGGGTTTTTGGATACATCAAGGGTGATGTTTGAATTCAGCATACTGGATGATGGACTAAATACTCCAGTATAGTGTTCTGGTTCAATGGGATATTCTACGGTCCAGTTGGGAAAACCCATCCAAATGTGACCCAGTGTGATCTTTACTTGCAGACTCTGAAATAATTTGGCTTGGTAGGTACTTCCTAATTCATCCTGGGTGTTCCTTCAGCATTTTCCCTAAAATCTGCTGGAGAAATACATACATAGTGGGAGCAGGGACTCTGGTATGGGCTTTCCACATCCTGTTCTGGTAGCTGTGTGATGCCCAGGAGCTGGGGGCAGAGGGGATGTGGCTGGCTGACCTGCAGGAAGGTTAAAAGCTAAACAGGGAGATGGGAAAAGACATTTGAAGTGCTTGGGTGCAAGAAGCCACAGGAAGAAGCTGTGAAGAAATATTTTTCTGAAGCACATGCTTTGAGCAGAAAATAAGGGAGTAAGTACAGGTCACAGAATATAAAATGTAATTTATTCCACCTTGAATAAGACAGATTCTGGAGAAAAATAGGATGTGATGTGTAATTAGACTCTGATAAATGCAGGCTTCTCAGGAAGCAACACAAAGGCTCAACAGGTCTCTGAACAACTGAACACTTGGCTTTTTGAAGACCTTGGCTCACGTTCTTTTAATATAGATGAGCTTAGTATCATACCTCAGACTGCAATGGCTCCAGTTGCTAGGCTTAGCCTTTTCATTACTTGTTCAGCATCCCTGCACCAGTCAAATATGTTCTTTCTATAGAGAGATTAAAATAGAGTGGAGAAGCAATTTTCAGAAATAATTTTAAGGACTCTTTGATAAGGTTTGTAAATATTTCAGTGCTTCTAGAAAATCCTAGTCTAAATACTTAGGGTCTCATTTGCAACCCCCATAAAGTTTGGGCATTATGTGGCAATTGTAGTAACCTACACTGCAATAATTAACCTGAGGAAAGCCCCCAGACAAAAGTCTGCTGGAAACTTCTTGTGTAATGTGTTGTGGCCAGATAAATGAAAAAAGCTGTGGAGTGTGTGGTATCCCAGCATGGGTTGTGCTGATTAGAAGCAGGCTTATGAATGTTTTGTGGTTGAGCACTGCTTTTGTGCCAATTACGAATGCTGTAGGAGCTTCCTGAGATGGAATAGAAGGAAGAGTAGGTCTGAACTGAGAAAATGGTCACAGGAATGGCTAATATAGCAATGAGTCCCTCCTTGGGAAGAAGGCACAGCTAATTTGAGGACTATATCCCTCTGGCAGCTCTTCTGAGGGAAGGGAATGTTGGATTCATCGTGTCCTTGCTTGAATGGGCACTACAAATTGGGGCTGTGAAAACCCTGAAGCATGCTTGAAGGAAGGTTGTTGAAATATGAAGTTTGTACCTTTTTTTTGACTTTAAAAGTAAATTAGCTTTTTAAAATATAGTTGGTGCCTACATATGTGTACATGCCCTTCTGATCATCACAGGGTGAAGGTGGTTGTTCAAAGAAATAGCACCATAGTCTGGCAGTATTATAACTGCAAGCAGCCCATAATATTCCAAGTTTTGTCTTGCACCCTTTGAAATTATACGTGCTGTTGCTGCCTGATGCAGGTCTCATTCTTAGAGTCTCCTCTCTCTTTCCATACCCATATCTCAGTGCTGTTCTAGAGCCATAATTACCCTCTGGGAATATGCAGTGATGGGATGAGTCAAATCCCATCCTGCTTAGTGCTCAATGCCAGCACCCCCCAGGGCTGTGCTGCTGTGCCCTCCAAGGCACAGCTGCTGGGGTACCTTGGAAGAGCTGTCTGAAAATGAGGTTGCAATGGTGTAGGTCAGGATTAATTTTGTGGAAGGCTAAAATGCAAAACCCTGGCAAGTAAACAAGGATGGTGGTGCTGGGATACACCTTGGAATCCCTGCAGGAGCTGTCCTGAGCAGAGTGAGCACATGTGCTGCCAGCACAGCTCTTCTCCCTCCTCAGGTGGTAGGCAGGGGAGGCTCCAATCTCCTGCATACCCAATCCCATCTGCTGAGAGAGTAAGGATGTGAAATGGAGCCTGAGAGATTAGGACATGACCTGTATCAAAAGTGGGAACTGGAGGAAAAGGTCTTAAGGTCCTTGTCAGTTTTTTTAGGCAACACCAGTGATAATTCAGCTCAACAAAGCAGCTAAATGACACCACTAGAAATGTCTGGAAGAGAGCTGAGGTGGTTCAGAAACAGTTCCCCTCTTCCATGGAGGGGATGTTGTTGTATGTTCCCCCTTCCTGAGGAACAGTACTGGTCCAACCCTGACAAATCCTGAGGCTTTCCTGATCTCTATAGACTATAGGTCTAGGTGCTTTCCTGATCTCTTGGAGGTGTAGGTCTAAGTGCAAATGTTCTGGCCTTCCCTGAGTGAGGACAACAGGACTGAGCTGTTGAACTTTTCTGTTGCTGTGCAGATTTGTGACAATGGTGCCACTGCACAAAGAAGCTGATTTGTTTGCAATTCCTCCTTAGCTTGGGTTTACTGAGAATCTTGTGTAAGTGTATTCTGGTTTTATGTGGCTATAAATAGCATATGGCATCATAGCTGGCATAGGAAGGACATTGCAGCAGATAGGATGTGACATTGGTTTTTCTGCCAAGACATGATTTTGAGGAAAAAAGACAGGAACAGAATATTCAGCAGCCCTTAATTGTGACTTTTAAAAGTACATGGGTTGGGAAGACCTTTTGGAACAATGTTTTTGTGACAGTTTTGCACAGTATATGGACTGCAGATAAACTGCATCTGAACTACTGAAAACTTTGTGAGCTTATTTTGTATTTTAGACTGTTCTGTAGCTGTTACTGCCACCAACCAGATTTTTGTCACAGTTTGGCACAACTGGGAGTCTTTCAGACCTCCCCATTTGAACACCTGTGTGCAACAGGCCTGCCCCCAGAATCTCAATAGCTTGGGTTTTCATCTTCTGTCAACCAACTACAAAACCTAAGGGTTCCTCAGTTCTTCTCTCACTCCCCTATCCCACTGGTTCTTTTTTTCCAGGGTGAAAAGGCTGCAAAAAGGCTTCCTGAAGCCTCGTGGT
This sequence comes from Calypte anna, assembly GCF_003957555.1. Lineage (NCBI taxonomy): Eukaryota > Metazoa > Chordata > Aves > Apodiformes > Trochilidae > Calypte > Calypte anna. The sequence goes on along the minus strand of NC_044255.1, from coordinate 3,816,948 downwards.
CAGTTCCAAGGCTCTGTATGGGCATCCATTGTCTGAGGTTTCCCTTGGAAATCCTGGTATGACAGGAAGTAGGGGTGTTGTCAGACCTGCTGATCATATCAGATCCTTCTTCAGGATGTGGATAAGTGAGGCTGCTGTGGCCGCTGACCATGCACCCAGGGAGTTTGGTGGCAGATAGGGGCTGGAAGGCTGCAGAGGTGACAAGACAGCAAGTCCTTGAGGGCTCAATGTCCTGTTCTGAGGTTCCAGACTGAACTGGAAGAGGGAGAGTGGGGGGATATTTTAAAGCCTAGCAGGAGAATGTGGTATAACAGATTAGAGCTGGATCTTGCAGACTTTAACATTTACTGGCTAAGAATGTTGCTGTCTGTTTGAGGGAAGGTCACTGAGAACACCAGTTTTTGTTTTTCTGCTACAAGTATTCGAAGTTCTGAAATTCAAAGCTAAATTGTTCCTTGGTATGAAATAGCCTCACTGGTGTGAAGCTGACTGCCTGGAGTGCAGAAATCCTGTGCATCAACAGAACCTTTATTTATCTATTTTCAGTGTAATCAATACTTACAGGTCAGCATGTCTGAGAGGCTTTTAGCAGTAAATTCAACTTGAAACCAACTGCTGGAATCCCTGATTGTAATAACAGAAAGGAATGAATGGAAAAGGGAATTTATATTACAAATCCTTCCAGAGTATATTACTAAGCCTGTTCCTAACCCTGCTTTTTGTTACTTTTATCAGCACCTGGAGAATGAATTCCGTGATTGCAAAAAGCTGTTTGGGCTGTTATACTTAAGGTCAGTATCTGGCACGTGCTGCTGGCCTTGGAAGTGCTCAGTGGTGCAAATAAATATTTATTGGGAAGAAGCTGACTCAATTCCTTGGATGGGTAAACTTGGGAATCTCAGATCTGAAGAATTTTGACAGCTATTGTATGTTACCTCCTCTGAGTTTGCTCCTGCCTCTCTTTTCTTCCTCTTGTCAACCTTGCATGTGCAGGAATGGTAACATAACTTAGTTTTTATATGGAGAAATCACAGATTCTACAGTAGAGAGGAAAATTTTGACTGAAGGAAAGGCTGGGAGGCAGAGTGCAAGTTCAGCCCTGGGCTCACCTAGGACCTAGGGTTTTTTGTTTTTGTTTTTGTTTTTAAACAATCTAGAGGCAAACTGTTTAATCTCTGTTCACAACCTCTAAGCTCAGGGTTATGCTTCCTCTAGGTGTACAGCATCAAGGGTCTGGAGGCCTTGATTTTAGCTTGCAAAGCCACAGTAGAGGAAAAGCAGGAAGGAGCACCTTGTTTCTCAGAGTTTGACAGCACAAAGATTTAGCCTGTTAGGGGGACAGGTGGAATGAAGGGAAGAGCAAATGCATTTGCAATCTCCTTTTTAAACTCTGCTCAGTTGGGGCATCTACTGTATCTGCTTAACCTTTGCAGCTGCAGGCTCCTGCTTGAGCTAAGACAAGTCCTGCTGTTTTATCACAAAGGAGTGCTTTGAAGTTTTTCTTGTGTCTGTGTCAAGGTGATGACACTGAAGTGCAACCAGCTAAATTAGACTTCAGGGACCAAAAAAGTGTGTGAATAAACACTTTGCTTCTATATAGTTGTCTTGACCACTCTATGTTCCAGTTACTGTTCAGCATTTTGTTAAGCAGGAACCAACCTGGGCCCTGCCTCAGAAAGTCAGATTTTGTACTGTTTTGAAGTACCTAATTCCAAAACCTAATAACTTAATTTCAGTCTGAGGATTATTGCCTTGGTCTGCAGGAGAATGAAAGAAGAGTCCTGTCCCAAAACTTCTGTGGGCTGTGCCAGTGTGATGCCTGTAGGTTGGAGATGCAGCATATGATTATGTATTGATATTTCTGTACTGCTAAAGGCCCATCTCTTTAGTGTTCTCTTCTGCTTGATGATATATAAATGCTTTGAAAGTGATGATCTCTGCATAAAGAGCTTTTACTCTCAAGGGAATAAAATAGGCCACAAGTCAGAAGTTGGGTGACAGGAAAAAGTTGAGGGTATGTCCTTACATTAGTTGAGATGAGTTACTGCAGTCTCTTTGAAAATTACACAGGTTTCCAACTGCTCTCCCCCTTAAAAACAGTTTTTCCCCAGAGGAAAACAACAGCAAGCATTTGATCTAATCTCATGCTGCTGTGGATTAGCCATGTCTACACTGAAAAGTCTATAAACAATTGATACTTAACCAAGCAAGCTTTAAATGAGCTGCTTTGGAGGCCACTGGCAAGCAGATGAGGACATACTGCAGGATGCAGATGGCTCTTAGCTTCTGAGGAGACATTTGGGGTTTCTGCCCATCCTGAGCTGCTCTGAGTTGCACCACACAGAGCACTGCATTCACCCTTTTGCACTGAGCCAAGTCTAGCCCAAAGGAGAGATAGTGTTTGTACAGCAGTGATAAGGCAGCTGGCCCATCACAGATGGCCTGAATTATTGCTGCAGCAGCCTTGGGCTGAAGGGAGTTTTGGGGCACTAAAGAGGTGCTTCTGAGCTAGTCAGGGGGGTCTGTATCATGCTGTGATGACTGGGTGGGTAACTTGGGGCATGCAGAAAGTATAGTGAGAACTTGAGCACTGAGTTCAATATGGAGAGTGGTGTGCTAGGGAAGCTCTGACTCAACCTTTCCTTAATGCTCAGTCTGGGGGGGTCACTGTCAATATTTGGAAAGACACACGAGTCCTGTGGCATTCCTAAGGGGAACCAGGTCCTCCTAATTCTTCCTTGGACTGGAAAACACTTGGGAGATCAGGCATTCCACCAACTGACCTTTTCATAGCTGTTTTTACTTATGGAATTTAAGGCTTCTACTTACGGTAAAAGTCAGTGTCTGAAATAATTCCTGTAATCCTCACATCCCTTAGTGCTCAGAATATCTGCACTACCCTTGCAGCAATGGGCACTCATGTCAGAAGTGCAAATAGCCCCAGCATGTTTGTTGAAGTGTGATGTAATGAGGAAAGAGCTCAGATAGCATCCATACCTCAATTTTGCAGTTTCTTAGTGGGAACAAACAGAACCAGATACAGCCTTTATAGAAAGTGTACAAGCAATCCGTGAGATCAAAACCTCTGACCTGAGTTGTCAGGTTTTCATGATGAAGCCCCTGTTGCTAGAAGAGGTGAATGCAGCCAGGCCTCTTGGACACCTTCTCTTCTCATGGGGCACTGCTGCACTCTGAGGTCTCTGACCAGTCCTGAACACTGGTTTGGGAAGGGTTGTGGTGTGGCAGCCCACTGTACAACGCCACTGCTTCTCTGCAGTTGTTGGACTGTTTCCCCCACCCAGTTTTGCAGGGAGTTGTGTACAAGGTATTCATTGAGACCTGATCTTGTCTGCAGAGAGGCAGCACTTTCTCTGGCAGATATTTACCTGCAATGGCTGAGGAGCACAGTGTCCAAACACAGACAGGGCAAGGTGTGTGGAGGGCAGCTCTGGCTGCAAGGAATGGCACTGAGCTCTGTAGGGATTTCTCTATTTTGTGGGTGCTGTGAGTCGTCTCCTGTTACCAGAAGCCTCTTGTTACCCTGCTTGCCATGCACTGCGAGTCTATTTGCTCAGTGATGGAAAGTGAAAGGGAAACCTCTTATGGTCTTACACGATACTGCTCAGTTGAGGGAATTTAAATAGAAACAAATCACTTCTTTGCATCGCCGTCCTGTGTAATGCTAACAGGAGCCACCAGATGGGGCTACTTTAGCTGACTCTCACCAGTTCTGTGTCTGCGACTGGAGGGTCAGCCAGCTGTGAAATAAATCCCTGTGTAAGGAGGTGCACTTGGCTGGATGGTGAGCCCAACCCCCGGGCTGATGGTACCCGTGCCTCGGCAATCCTGCCTCCATTTGTGTGGATACAGCCGGGACAGGTTTTTGTGCTGCCAGATCCAAACTAGAACGTAGGAGCCCGGAGCAGGAGCTCTGCCCTCTTGCTGCCCCTTTGTGCAGTGCCTTGGGACACATGGTTCATCCGGAGCCCAGGGTGAATGTTCCTAGTGGAAGGGCTCTTACTTATTTGGGTAAAGATTCCTCTCCACAGTATCAAGGAAAGGAGTCAAAATCACACTGAGTTTTGTGTTCAACATCTTTGAACTGGCACATCTTTAAAATGTATGAAATGTATCTTTAAATCCTCCTTCTATACTGTGTGTTGCTAGGTGCAAACAAGCAGAAGACTCTCCGCAAGTATTGCATGCTTCTAAAAAGAGGCTGAAATAAGATATTTCTGTGACCTAAACCAACTAATTTAGGCTCTCTAGGACTCTGCCCTCCAATGAGCTCATTGCTCCGGAGTTCAGAAATAATATTATTCTAAAATTGCATTAAAATAGCAGATGTTAAAAATATACAGCCAGGGAGAAGGAAAGCTCCCTTCTCCCTGGGGAATGCACAGAATAATAGATAACATTAATACATGACACCTGAGTCTGTGCCATTGTGTAATTGGACATTTCACGGTATCTGGACTAAGTGATGATAAAGAAACCAAACTGCTTGTGGCTTGGAAGGTTTTGTCTGCATCTGTAATTCATCTCCAGATTTCTTCTTCACTCTGAGGGAAGAAGAATACCAAGTGCTATAACAACAGCACTAAGCACTCCAGCACAGATTTACCCCTGGTGTAAGCTGGAATGGATCCTCTAAAGTCAGGAGTTGAGTGCCTAGTGAGAACGGGTTCCTGCTTTACTGCTTGAAGTACAGGATTGGACAATGCTGGTTTTATAACTGTTTGAATATCAGCTCATTGAAACATAAGAAATGTTCAGTATCTGTGAGACACATGCAGAGAGTTTTGGAGGGTGATGTTAAATTGCTGCTGTTCAATGCATCATGTTCTTTGCCTTGCAAAATTCCTTGCTCAAGGGATGAGCTAACACAGAGCTTACTGTTAGCTTGATCATAGAATCATCATAGAATTAGCCGGGTTGGAAGGGACCTCAGAAATCATCTAGTCCAACCCTTGACCCACCAGAGCAGTTGCTAGACCATGGCACTGAGTGCCACATCCAGTCTTTTTTTAAATGTCTCCAGGGATGGAGAATCTACCACCTCACCAGGCAGTCCATTCCATAGCCTAATCACCCTCTCCGTGAAGAAATTCTTTCTAATATCTAACCTAAACCTCCCCTGGCACAACTTAAGACTGTGTCCTCTTGTCTTGTTGAAGGTCGTCTGTGAAAAGAGTCCAGTTCCCACCTCGCTACAGCCTCCTTTCAGGTAGTTGTAGACAGCAATGAGGTCTCCCCTGAGCCTCCTCTTCTTCAGGCTGAACAGCCCCAGCTCCCTCAGCCTCTCCTCATAGGGCCTGTGCTCGAGTCCCTTCACCAGCCTGGTTGCCCTCCTTTGGACCTCTTCCAAGACCTCTACATCCTTCTTAAACTGAGGGGCCCAGAACTGGACACAGTACTCGAGGTGTGGCCTAACCAGCGCTGAGTACAGGGGAAGAATCACCTCCCTGGACCTGCTGGTGACGCTGTTTTTGATACAGGCCAGGATGCCATTGGCCTTCTTGGCCACCTGGGCACACTGCTGGCTCCTGTTCAGTTTCTTGTCGATGCAGACTCCCAGGTCCCTTTCTGCCTGGCTGCTCTCCAGCCACTCTGTCCCCAGCCTGTAGCGCTGCATGGGGTTGTTGTGGCCAAAGTGCAGAACCCGGCACTTGGCCTTGTTGAACCTCATCCCGTTGGAATCGGCCCAGCTCTCCAGTCTGTCCAAGGAGTAGTGGATAACATGATGTTAGAGTTACTGGGTTTTTTGTTGGTTTTTGTTTGTTTGTTTGTTTGATTGGTTTTTTTAATATGTATACATATATGTATACATATAAATATGTATACATATATGTATACATATAAATATGTATAGATATATATTCACAAACAAGTTGGGGTGACCTTGTAACTATGTTTATGAATCCAGAGGAGTTGGGCAGCCACAATTTCTTTCCCGTGTATCAAAAGCAGGAGAGAAGGACAAGGCAATCTCAAAGTTTTGGAATGTGTAGCACTATATAGAAATGTGGTTTGGGTGAGATGAAGTGCTGGATTGAAAACAGGAGATTGGAAACTGGATAATGTGCTGTCTTTGCTTATAGCTGGGACATGGGAATTCCAGGCTCCTGTCATGGGCATGAGTTCTACTTATGCATGTGTGGTTAAAGAATGAAAAAAGAGAGGGATGGCTGTAGAAAATAATGTTTATGCAGTGCTCACTTAGAAAAGTGTTCATTCCAATTGTTAAATGGCTTGAAGCATGTAGTGCTGAGGAACCTAAACGTTCTTCAGGGTTTCTCCACAAATATGTATTGATGGCTCCAGATAAGCCCAAGGGTTTTTGTGGTTGCTGCTCTGACAGGAAGCTTGATTGCAGTTTCTGGAAGGAAAAGACCACAGGGGAGAACAGACTCCTTCTGCAGTGCCAGTCCAGTCCTGCTGAAGCCAGTAGAGTCATGCCAGTGAAAATAAAGGAAGAATTAAACCTGTGGCTCTTCATAGTGCATCTCAGGACAGAGCATATGGCAAAATATGGATGTGTTTTATGGAGTCATCTCTGCCAGTACCCAGTGTATTTTGGTTTTGGGTTGTAACACCAAATAGCTTCTGGAAATGCATAGCTTGGCATGTTTGGAAATAGCTGCTTGGGTTACTCTTATAACCTGGAAATATGATATTTTCATTGTACTGATTTTTCTCTTCTGATACTAATAAATGGAATGTTGTTCTTGAACAGCTTTGAAGCACTACCTATTTTCTGCAGGTTACCTCTAATTGTACTGTCAGGTATAAAATGGCTATCAAGCTTTCTGAAGAAGCCCATTTTAATCCTTTACCAAATACAAGCACATTTATCCTTGGCTCCTGTGGCAGCTCCTAAATGGGAGGAAAATTGACACATTTGTGTCAGAAGTCTGGGCTGTTCTTGTTGGGTACTTGCAAAGGGTGGGCTGTGTGATATCTGTTTTAAAGGTGGCTTCTCAGTGGGCTAGTGGAGAGTTCATCTCTTAGTCTTAATTTTGTCATGAGAGAGTGGTCGTGTCCCACACTGCAGGGGGAAATTTCCCCTTGGCTCTGAGGGAAGGGCAATGTAATCAAGGCAGGGTTGGTAACTCAAAGGAGAACTTCTCTGACTGCACATGCCAAGTAGCTGCCTGCTGTGGTTCCCAGAATTTGGACACTATCATCTGATTTTGCTTTATAGCTGTAACACTTTACAGTGCTTCTGCACAGGTTTAGAAAGGGCAGGTCCTGTCTGACCAACCTGAGCTCCTTTTATCATCAGGTGACCCAACTGGTGGATGAGGGGAAGGCTGTGGATGTGGTCTGCCTGGACTTCAGCAAGGCCTTTGACACCATCTCCCACAGCATTCTCCTGAAAAAGCTGTCAGGCCACAGCTTGGACAGGGGCACTCTGTGCTGGGTTAGGAACTGGCTGGAGGGCCGGGCCCAGAGAGTGGTGCTGAACGGGGCTGCATCAAAATGGCGGCTGTGGTGTCCCCCAGAGATCAGTGTTGGGCCCGGTTCTGTTTAATATCTTTATGGATGATTGAGATGAGGGGATTGAGTCCATCATCAGCAAATGTGCAGATGACACTAAGCTGGGGGGGAGTGTGGATCAGCTGGAAGGCAGGAGGGCTCTGCAGAGGGACCTGGACAGACCAGAGAGTTGGGCTGATTCCAAGGGGATGAGGTTCAACAAGGCCAAGTGCTGGGTCCTGCACTTTGGCCACAACAACCCCATGGGGAGCTCCAGGCTGGGCACAGAGTGGCAGAAAGGGAGCTGGGAGTCTGGATTGCCAGGAAGCTGAACAGGAGCCAGCAGTGTGCCCAGGTGGCCAAGAAGGCCAATGGCATCCTGGGCTGGCTCAGGAACAGCGTGGCCAGCAGGTCCAGGGAAGGGATTCTGCCCCTCTGCTCAGCCCTGGGGAGGCCACAGCTTGAGTCCTGTGTCCAGTTCTGGGCCCCTCAGGAAGTTCAGGAAGGAGATTGAGGTGCTGGAGCAGGTCCAGAGAAGAGCAAGGAGGCTGTGAAGGGATCCAGCACAAGTGCTGTGAGGTGAGGCTGAGGGAGCTGGGGGTGTTGAGGCTGGAGAAGAGGAGGCTCAGGGGAGACCTCATCACTCTCTACAAGTCCCTGAAAGGAGGTTGGAGCCAGGGGGGGGTTGGTCTCTTTTCCCAGGCAACTCTCAGCAAGACAAAAGGGCAGGGTCTCCAGTTGTGCCAGGGGAGGTTTAGGTTGGAGATTAGAAAGAATTTCTTTCTGGAGAGGGTGATCAGCCATTGGAATGGGCTGCCCAGGGAAGTAGTGGATTCTCTGTGTCTGGAGATATTTCCAAAGAGCCTGGATGTGGCACTGAGTGCCATGGGCTGGGAACCACGGCGGGAGTGGATGAAGGGTTGGACTTGATGATCTCTGAGGTCCCTTCCAACCCAGCCAATTCTGTGATTCTATGATTCTATGCAAGCTTGGTAGAAGATCAAGTTTTATAAGGCATCACGGTGTAAGACCAAACAGTCCATGTTCTGGGTATGTGCCATGCACTTACAGAAAGAGTGATGCCTTCAGGTGCAGCAAAATATTTCCCACTGAACCATGCAGGGAAGACTGAGCCTTGGGATGGAAATACTGCTGTAAGATGGTAATGCACAATATGGAAATTAACCGTGTGCGGATTGTTCCTAGAAGCTCTGTTCAGGCTGAGTCAGTGAAGGATTAATTTTCCAGTTTGATCCATTTCACCTCTGTGAAGAGTGTAACATTTGTGGGTTTGGCTGTAGTTCCCAATCTAAATGGTTGGATCCTGAACAACACAAATCCTATGACTTGAGCAGATGCTCATCTTTGGAAAACTGCTTGGGTAGATTTTTTGATATGTTGGATGTGATAAGCATAAAGATGAGGTGCTTTATAAATTGCCCCTCTGTAGTAGGGCACAGTTCTGGTGGGCTGGCACTGGTAAAATCAGAGGGCAACTGGTTCCATAACTGAACCAGCCTATCCTTTAGAGTGCAAGGAAGGGTGGCAGTGGCTTCAAAGTCACTTTCTGGGATAGTAAAATGCCTAGATCTTCTCTGATCTCTGAATCACGGAAATCTGAGAAAGGTAAATACTGGGGTGTGTTACCCTTTAAAATGAAGGTGAAGAACAGTTAATTTTGTTAGCATTTGATGTTCACTGAAACATGAACTATCTTACCAGTTGCTGCTGCTTAACATATAAAAGAATTATTCATAGGCACATACCTTAACCTGGCACAAAATATTGCATCTCATCACAGAGACAAATTCTGCTATTTGTTCATGTACAGCAATAAATGTTTAAAATCAAATTACCTTATAGTGTTATATATAAAATATAGGCTGAGAAACCATTTCAGTCCTTTAGAACTTTGGTTGTTTAAAAATCTATGGGTTTGTAGTGAATCAAATGCAAAAATTATGTGAATGTGACAGTAAAATGACAGTTTTTGAGTACTCAGGTCAAGAAACAAAAAAGATTGATGTTTTTGTAGCACCAGTTCTTTGTGTGGCAATTTATTTATTGTGGCTGCCCCTGGGACAGGTCTGCTGAGATGTCATTAGGACTGTAACAAAAGGTCAGCTCAATAAACAACACAATTTAGGAAGCTTATAGAAAAGGTGGGATGTAGGGAGTGAAATGACCTTGTTTTGCAAAAGGAATCTCTGAAAATGAGCAAGGATATCAAAGCATAATAGCAAGGATCTGAGATTTCAGATGTTTTTCTTACTGAAGTAGCAATATTGGAGACAGATTTCAAGTGCTCATCTACTAGGGATGTTTTGAGATTAACCTCTTGAGGGAAGTTCTCTTTGGAGATTTTGCTAGAAGTAAGAACACATTAAGTGGATGGTATGGAGCTGACTTTTAATTTCAGTAGCAATGGAAGTATAAACTCTTTTCTGATATTCTCCTTAGAGTGATTCACCTTAGGTGCTAGACCACCACTTTGTCAATTGCAATAAATCTGTAGTTTCCAAAATACACCTTAAATAAGAAGGCAATGAGACAATCCTGATGATAAAGCAAGTCACAACATCCTAACAGGACCAGGACATGTTTAATTGTTTCAAAATCAGACAATTTCTCCAGTTTAATCTGCACAGAGGCTGAAATCCTTCTGTGAAGCATCCTGCTGAGCATGTAGTTGAGGAGGGGAAACACTAAATGGTACATGTTCCTCCTCCTTTTTAGGAGACTTTGAAATCTGCAGAGGAGATTTTAACATACTTAATATGGGATACTTATATGTATCTTAATGTTTCATTCCAATGCCAGAGTGTTTATTAATGATGGTTACTGAGAAAAAAGCACAAAGAACTTCACAACTTTGACTGTCTTGGTGTCTTGCTGCAATACAGCACTAAGTGAGCACTGACAATATTCCCAACTCCTGGGTGTAAAGCTACAGGTAAAAAATAATAAAAAAACCCCTAATAACAAGAGTTGACAGTGGAAAAATAATTTAAAGAAGAAAGTGCTAATCTGATATCTATTACCTGTATGTTTTATTCTTCTGTTTGATTGTACACTCACTGTTAGCTGATGGAATGAGAAGGGGAAGGTATAAGACATAAACTAGGCAAGATTTAGATATATGAAGAAGATGGCTAAACATGGTTGTGCTCAAGTCTCATCTGATTATCTTCTAATGTGTGCAGGCTAAATTTTCTGAAGTTTTATTGACAGTTATTTATGCATAAATATAGTTATAAGTATGGCAAAATGGTCTTAGGAAACCATCATAATCTCTGCCCTGTCTGAATCCTTGTTTCCTTTGCTTTTTTCCTTGCTTTTTTCCCTTCGTATTCCAAGAAACTGAAGACATTTTGAGACATCAAGTCTCAAGTGCAGATTTCTGAAAGCAAAGCTGGGCTCCCCTAAGGAAAATTCCCACCCATTTTTACTCCAGCTGCACTTGCTTTAGAGCCCACTAGGACACTGTTTTTCTTAGGAAGGCAGGACAATATTTCCAAGTATATTTTCAATCCTTGAAGATTTACTGTGGCTTCAGTAAGCAAACACATGGTTACAGCATAGTTGTATTTGCCTTAGGGCAAACCAAAGTAGAAGGGACTCTGCAAGCAGAAAACCAAGGAATAGAAAACCTATTTCTGAAAAAAAAAGTGGTAAAGTGAGCAGGAGTAACTGAAATTGTCAGACACAGAATAGCTTACAAGTTCCAGAGGACCTGGAATAAAATGAAAGCCAAATACATGTAAATGTAAAAAAAGCTATGGTCTTTTACACTTTGAGGAATTTGTCAGGAATTTGTGGACTTCATATGACAGAAACCAATGGCATCAGCCTTTTGGATGCTAATTGTTTCCTTTCATCTCTGGGAGTTTTAAACTCCCAGAAACGTGTTCTGTAACAGCTATTACCTCTGCAGGGAGATGTTTTATTTCTGTGGAGATGCCAGTGTATTTTGGAAATGATTCAGTTTTGTTGCTTTATCACCACTGTCAGGGCACCAAAAGTGCTTGCAGCATGATCAACCTTAAAAATGACCATGGGTATTCCAGTTCAGTGAACAACTTCCTTTCTTCCCAGTTCCCTGCTTGCATGCAGGCATGTTCTGCTGTATGGCACCTGAGAACCTGCTGCTGTGAGGTGGTAAAGAACTTCTTGTGGCTGAACAATATCTGTAGTGAAGGACACTTCTGGTTTTGTAAGTCAGCTTCAGTCTTCAAGTGTTAGACACAGAAGCTTACATGGTGCCTACAGCAGTTGGAGCTCTGGGTGTGGTTTCCTGGAGAGCTGCTGGAGCCCAGAGTGTGAAAGCAAGATTGGGCTGTAACTTCTGGACTCTCTCTGGCTGTAAATACTCAAAAGCCAGGGAATTCTCTTTTGAGACATATGTAACCATGCACTAGGGCATAAATACACTGAAGGTGTGCCCAGGTAGCCAAGAAGGCCAATGGCATCCTGGCCTGGCTCAGGACCAGCGTGGCAAGCAGGTCCAGGGAAGGGATTCTGCCCCTCTGCTCAGCTCTGGTGAGGCCACAGCTTGAGTCCTGTGTCCAGTTCTGGGCCCCTCAGGAAGTTCAGGAAGGAGATTGAGGTGCTGGAGCAGGTCCAGAGAAGAGCAAGGAGGCTGTGAAGGGATCCAGCAGAATTCCTGTGAGGAGAGGGTGAGGGAGCTGGGGGTGTTGAGGCTGGAGAAGAGGAGGCTCAGGGGAGACCTCATCACTCTCTGCAACTCCCTGAAAGGAGGTTGGAGCCATGGGGGGGTTGGTCTCTTTTCCCAGGCAACTCTCAGCAAGACAAGAGGGCAGGGTCTCAAGTTGTGCCAGGGGAGGTTTAGGTTGGAGATTTGAAAGAATTTCTTTCTGGAGAGGGTGATCAGGCATTGGAATGGGCTGCCCAGGGAAGGAGTGGATTCTCCGTGTCTGGAGATCTTTCCAAAGAGCCTGGATGTGGCACTGAGTTCCATGGGCTGGGAACCACGGGGGGAGTGGATCAAGGGTTGGACTTGATGATCTCTGAGGTCCCTTCCAACCCAGCCCATTCTATGATTCTAGGATTCTAAGGCATTGCCCATTACCTGTCACATCCAGTTTCCTACAGCTGTTCTATCCTATTTGTATACTGAAGGTTCAATACACTCCAAAATTGGGGATTTCTTCCCTGTGACTTTATTGCTGCTTTACATCAATTGGTGTTGGGTATAGATGTGTCAGTGGTGGCTCCACATGGGCTGTGGCAGAGGGTGAGGCCTTGGTGTCAATTCCTCAGCTGATTGTTGAGAATGCAAACAGTGTCTGCAAGTCTGTTGTAAAGGTGTCGGTGGCATAGACACCTTGTCATTCAGAGCTGAACTGAAATCATTCTCTTATTTCCCAAAGGTGGCTGAGAAGTCATCACAAGACAAGTTCAAATTTAATTTGGAAAGAGAATTAGAGCTCTGTTGGGTGTTTGAACTTTCCATTGCATCCCAATTAATGACTGCTGTTACAATGAGACTTCAATCAAAGGGAACGACTTTTCCAGTTAATTGCCACTAAATATTTTTCTTCCAATTTGTTGTGGGCTGTGTCTCAGCTTAAATAAAGGTCCAGAGAGTGGAGTGCATGATTGCACACCTACAGATTTGTGTGCTTTGGTTTTTATTTAAGCACCTAATGAGATACTTTTAATGAGAACAAAGCAAGGTTCCTTTTCATTCTAACGATTTTTCTGTGTAGTTTATTCCAGTTGCTTCCTCTGCAAAGGTATTTACTTCAGGTTTTTCCTTTTTAAAAATCTTTCATTGTTTTAGGAGTTAAGCAAAGTAGAAAAGGCAAAATACAACTAAAACCCAACACAAATGCTCAGAAGCCCTAAGCATGATTGTTCAGTTTTCTGTTAATCTGTAACGTGCCCTTGCTTGGGTTTTTTTGTCTCATTTGGTCATTGACAAGATCTGAATATTAATTTTTTCAAGGTGGAGCTGGTTTCTTCTTTCATCTGGTGCCTTAGGATGAGTTGTGATTCTTAACAGAGGAACTGGGTGTCTGCAGATGGTAATCCAGTGTGAGATTGAGTCTGTGACCTTGCTGATACCTAAACCTAAAAACTGAGTGGATGGTGGTAACCTGAAGCTGTTTCTAGAGCAGATGAACAGCACCAAAGCCTGAGTTATCTTTGCCATGTCAGGATGTTACAGGGAAATTTCATTAAAACAGGTTTTTGGAGAAAACTGTTATAACAAATGGATGGTGACCTCTGATAACTTGGGTATCAATTGTAAGAAGAGACTGGAGCAGGCAGACTGCATAGATGTTCTTTAGCAGTCCATGATCTTAACGTGTGAAGAAGCCACATGTCACAAAATCAGTTTTGCTGATTTTATTTCTTGCCTTTTTGTGTGACAAAGTGGTTACCTGCCCCACTGTCCTTGTGCTGAGGATATTTCTAATTATTTGTCCATTATGTGATTATTCTGTCTGTGCTAATGGTGGGCTTTCTTTTCAGATAATCAGTTACCCACCATTAAATTGTTCTCCCTATTTGTTTTGACTGTTATTTTGCTCTGATTCACATAGATTGTGAGAGAAATCTCAAACTGTAATTACTGTGAACTCTGTATAGCAACACTCTCTACCACAGAGAGGCACTGTCCCCATCCAGTATCTGACCCATGTTATCAGCTGACTTTCTTTGATAAGAAAACAGATTAATAAAGCTGTTGGAGAAGCTAAGTGGGAGTCAACTCACACTTAGATTTGTAAAATGTAACAAAGGAGGTTGTTTTTCAGCCAGGCAAATCTTAGCTCATTCACATGTTTCTGTAAAATCTATTCAGCATTTACAGATGTATTTAGGTCCTTGCAATACCCTTGGAAATCCAGGCTTGATTCCTCCAGTTCCTAGAGGTGTAACTTGGAGTTCCAGATCAAGAGGCATTCTGTTCAGTCTTTGCATAGAAAATAGGGATATATGTGGATTCCACACCTCAGTTCTTACAACCCATACACTGAATCCATTGCTGCAAGTTGTGTGTAAGTACATTCAGATTCCACATCTCAGTTTTTATCTCTAAAGCCCACATATTTACACACTCATACAGAATGCTTTACCTTCAGGCTGCATCTGTTGCAAGATGAATTTCTAGCATGACTTGGGGCAAGAAGGACATTCTCAATTTTATTGATACCCTATAAACATTGTGTCCTTGATGTTTGTGAAATATAGATGTTGACAAATTGGAGTTAAATTGTGATGTTTGAACCCAGCTTGACCCAGATTGTTTTTGTTTGTCAAATGTGTAGTTTCATTTTTGTCTAGAAATAGTTTTTCTGTGGCTGATGTAGCCTTAGTCTTGTCTGAAATATAAAGAAATTGCTGACTTTTTCATCTTGTGTCTCCACTGAATGTACTGGAGTTGGAGTCAAGATTAATGTCTAAAGTTTTGGGAGTGTTTTGTTTTCTTAAATTGGACCATTGCACTTCTGGAAAATTTAAACCATTTTCAGTGTGGGAGCCAGCAAAGCTATTAACCCATATGGTAACATTCAGATTGAGATCACTGACATGATCTCATCCTGCATGTAACTTTTGATGTTTGCATGTCAGCAAAAAAATTCAGCATCAGAAAAGTGATTTTTTTGCCCTTCAGCTCCTTCCTCCCTCAGTAAATGACACTGGTCATAGAAGCCAAATGTGCCTAGAGAAAAGCCTGTTCAGAACCCACTGTGATATTAGTTGGCACCACATGTGCCTGATAATCTGCCTGAACTCATCAGCTGTGACATTTAGCTCCAAGAGGGTTTTTTTCTGATTAGTTACAAGAAATGGAGTTGGAGTGTATTGTTTTTCTGTTCATACTCAAACTTACAGCTCTGATTATGGCAACCTCTGAAAGACCCATTTGAAGGTCTCAGCTTGATAGTTCTCAGCTTTGCACTCAGAGAGGAGCTTTTTTTCTTGGAAGTCCTAAATTAGCTAGAACGAGCAGACAAGCAGGACAAAATTCTTGCTAACTGAATGATTCTTTTATTGCCTCCCATATCTTTCCCTGACCCGAGACTACTGTGGATGGTTCTCATCCTCTTATTTTTTTTCAGCCACTTCTCTCTGCTGTGTTAGTGCCAAGTGTTTTTCCCTGTTAGTTGTCCCATGATTCTTACCCAGAGCATCTTCAGTTCCCTCACTAGGTGTCTGGTTTCTGGATGAGATATTCATGGCTAAGATTGCAATCTGAGCAGTTAATCTGTGTTGTTTGGTTTTAGTTCTAATTTTTGTTTTGTAAACTTCAGAAACATAAGAATGAGGTGGTATTTGTGTCTGGCTCTCCAGCCTAACTTGTTAGGGAGGCAGAGGATGCTCTCCTGTTGACTTGCTGGTAATGAAGATCAAGCTTGAGGGTGTGCATGTGTCCCAGAACTATGTGGTCTGTAGGTGCTAAGGGTCTGTTTAATGTTCTTAAGGCACTGTGTCTTATTCCTTCTGAGTGGGGGGAGTCCATCACCTCTGGAATTGAGAACCAGGTGCCCTGTACTCACAAGTGATCCTGGCTTTCAGCTGCTTTAGGTCCCTTTACTGCTTGGAGATCTTCATTTGGCATTCAGCCCCCCTGTGCTCAGGCTAAGGGGTTAACCCTTGCCATCTGCCAAGCTGCTAGAGCAAAGCTGGTAGCTGTTACAGGTAAATTCCTCCCTGACTTTTTTCTTTGGTTGTTAAATTTTATTTGTTAGTCCTACAGGAAGAGTGAAACTGAGGTCATGACATCCCAGCATCTGTTACCCTTGTCCACTGAAGATGAGATTCATTTATTGTCTCCCCTACCCCCTCAAAATTTTGCAATTTAAAGCTGGTTTATGCTGTCAGCAGCTAATTAATGGTGTCTTTCACTGAGACAAGCAGCAACCCATCTGGGCTGCAGGCTGTGTAAACCTTTAGCTGATATATTGTGAAACTTTATAGATAGTTTCCCAAAGCTATTTGGTAAAGAAATGGATAGTATAAGGACTGCCAGGAGGAGGTTCCATTGCAACAAGTAGTAAAGCAAGTGTTTTGAGAGATCAGTAAAGTGTCTGCCCATTCACACTGTTCCTGCAGGCAGCACTGGGGGTGGGTGAGGGATGTAGATATATGCCCAGAGTAGTCCATCTGCTTCTATCGAAGTCTTTGTGTTTCACCAGAGGTTAGTGAGCAGCTTTTGAAGTTCAGATGCTTGGCACCAACTCCTGAAGTCAGCACAAAGTCAGCTCTTGATCTGTATTTCACCCTGGCCACATGTTGCTGCTCTGAGGTGGGGAGTCTGCAGTGTCATGGAGTAAAACTCTCCTGATTTTGTGGCTGCATCCCAAGTATGTGCTTCCTAACTAGTTGTAAACCACCTTTTCAGACCAGTTGTGATGCCAAGAGCTCAGAGGAGGCAAACCATGCAGGCTTTTACCAGATTCCTGGGGCAATCACTTCTATGTTTTAACTGCCTGCTTCATCAAGTCTAATCATCTACTGCCAGTCTAGTCAAGTTACTCAGCCCAACTGTGTTGTTTTTGTGAGCCAGGGGAATTGCATCCTGTGGCCACTTGTGTGGGGACCATGCTCTCCAAAGAAGCAGGGTTTTAACATGTGTGGTCATGTGAATTTCTGTCACACTTGCATGTAAATCATCTCATCCATAAGGACATGCCCTGGTGAGGCCACAGCTAGAGTCCTGTGTCCAGTTCTGGGCTCCTCAGCTCAGGAAGGATATTGAGGTCCTGGAGCAGGTCCAAAGGAGGGCAACCAAGCTGGTGAAGGGAATTGAGCACAGACCCTATGAGGAGAGGCTGAGGGAGCTGGGGGTGTTCAGGCTGGAGAAGAGGAGGCTCAAGGGAAACCTCATCGCTCTCTACAACTCCCTGAAAGGAGGTTGGAGCCAGGGGGGGGTTGGGCTCTTTTCCCAGGCAACTCTCAGCAAGACAAGAGGGCAGGGTCTCAAGTTGTGCCAGGGGAGGTTTAGGTTGGAGCTTAGAAAGAATTTCTTTCTGGAGAGGGTGATCAGGCATTGGAATGGGCTGCCCAGGGAAGTAGGGGATTCTCCGTGTCTGGAGATCTTTCCAAAGAGCCTGGATGTGGCACTGAGTGCCATGGGCTGGGAACCACGGGGGGAGTGGATCAAGGGTTGGACTTGATGATCTCTGAGGTCCCTTCCAACCCAGCCCATTCTATGATCCTATGCAGCAAAGTGACCATCCAGAGTCTGCAGGTCAGGGCACAGTTGTCTGACAACCTTCACATGAAATGCAGATAGCTTGAGGTCACATTAAATGTGGATGTTATATCTGCTGGGAGCAGCCAGGGTTAGATGAAGGTAATTCCCAGTTTGGCTTCATCATTCAGTTGCTCAGCAAACTTGCTTATATTAATAAAAGCAGTGTTCCTGATTGGTATGGGCATAGTGGTTTTGAACAACTTCTTTTGAAGAAATTATTCTACCTGGTAAAGCAAACCTCAAAAGTTTCTCCCATATTGCAATTAGTCAAAAAAGGCTGAACAATCCTCATCTCTCCCCAGCCCCAGGATCCAAGGATGGCAGGCTCCTTCACATCTTGATTGCTCTGGTTTTGTGTGTTCAGAAGCTGCAGACCCACAAGGAGATGAAAACCATCAGCACTGTTGCTCTGGGCATGGCAAGGGCCTGTTTGGAAACATCTCTAAGTGAAATTAGGACCCAGGGCCCCTCTTGATCAAGGGGACAAGAAATAAGTACTGTATTATATGGAGGTCATGTGGAGAAGCAATTGAAATTTCTTGCTTATTTCTGACAACATCTGAGAGAGAAATCCAATGTCCCCATTTTTTCCCCCCTTTTCATCTGTTTTATTGTATTCTAACATGAAGCATTAATTTGAAAAGAAATGTCTAAAGAGTTTCCAAAACCAAAGTTAACTTCTGAAAGGGACTGAATGTCTCAAGAAATAGGGTATTTCACCTCTTTACTTGTATCAGAATACCCAGAATACATCTTTCTCATAATAGATGTTATGAGGTTAGTCAAACCCTTAGTACAGAGAATGTGTGGTCTAAACAAAACAAGTAAAGGGGAGCTTGTGAAATAAAGTATTTTTAGCTCTATTTTATAAGTGACAGGGGAGAGACAGGGATTTCAGGTCAGCCTGACTGTATCAGGACTCAAAAGCAGAATCAACTTCAACTTGCCCCTACTCTTAAAGCTTTCAAGTATTTTATACTTAAGATTTGATATACACAGATGTGTTAATATGAGGGATGTTGTTGCTGTGAAGCACACTGAGCTCTGTCCAGTGCATTTCTCCAGGTTCAGGTCAATCCTCATGAAGTGGCACCAGACAGTTCTTGAAGAAAGTTTATAGTGGGGCTTTTTGTTTACAATAGGAACACATTTTTTTTTTCCTTACAAAAGGAAAGGATGACTCAGTTCAATAGGGCACAGTGGCCAATAGACTTCATTAAGAGAACCAATTATAGATAATAAACCAATTTCTTGTTCAAATGAATCATTAAGACCAGTAGTCCCATTAGAGTGATGAAATAATTCTCTGCATTTTCAGAGCAAGGAAGGTTGGTTTTAGTGTTTATTGTACAACTTCAGATTTCTTAGAGACTGCTTGTGTGGGGTCTGCTACTGCAGCTTGGCTTGTGGGTGTTACTGGTGATCTCCCTTTGTGTCAAGCCTACCTTGAGGGCTAGGAATAGAGCTTATTGCTGCCAAGCCAGGTGAGAGAAGAGCAGGGTGGTACCAACTGCTGTCTCAACCCTATTTCAGAAACAAGTGTTGAAAAAATTGAAGGCAGTGCTGCCTCATGACAAGGAAAAAAACCCAATTAAAATTAAACAATTAAAATTTCCATTAAGACTTGTGTAGATTAGATTTAAAAGATTTTATTCTAATTTATGTCATAGCAGAAGATACTTTTTTTCCCTTTATCTGCTCCTTTATTATCTCTATCAAACAGGCCCAGAAGTGCCCCAGACAGAATGCAGGACTCTGATATTCCAGCTTTGGACATCAGTTTTGATACTTTAGTTGTCTGAGCAGATGTAATACTGTGATACTCTTCATTTGAAATAGTTGGTAGTGACTGCCAGTGGGGAGAACTTCTACTGATAAATTAGAGAAGGTTCTACCAAATAAATTTCTTTTACAGTGTGTATGTCCAGAATGTTGTAAACCTCTTAAGGTTATATTGTAATAGTTTTGTTCATCTAAGATAGATTTCTGGATAAGTTTTGTCTGTTCTGAGCCACACTTGGATTATGTTGACACTGCCTCTTCAGAGACCACTCACTGGGACAAATGTGTTTCTTTATTTTTTGTCTGAAGCTACTGCTTCTTTACTGCTGAAAATAATTGCAGCTGATTTGCTTCCTTTCTGAAGCTATTATTTTCCTGCCTTTGTGCCATCATTCTAGTGGAGATAACATTTAACCTGATAACATTAACCTGATATTTATACTTGCCACTTTTTCCTGTGGCCCAAGAAGAGGAAGAGCTTGGAGTCTTAAATTCTTACTTGGTGGGACAAGCTGTATTCCTCCCTTGTGGCCTCAGGCCCTTGCAGTTTTTGAGCATATCAACCAGGCAGCCATTTTAAAGACCTCTCAGATTTAAGCCATCACTTTGTTAGCCCTTTTCTTTCATCCTATAGCTTGTAATATATTTATCCTAATTTTTATGGTGCAAGGCACTAAGTAATAGGACTATACCTGTCCTGATAAACTTGTCTTTGCTCTGCCTTCTTCTATGTCCCTTGACAAATCAAGTGCTTAAAATATCAGTCTCCAAAGGTAAGTAAAGGCCAAGATATGTTGTTAATTCCACACCATCTGCATGCACTGGGAAAGAGAGATTTCTCCAAGAGTTTTCACGTTGCTTCCTGCGTGACATTTATTTTCCATGGGGAGTCTTAGGTGACCATGGGTGACTTTCAGCCCATAAAAACACAGCCTGGTGAGCAGAATATACCCTGTTTGACTTTCAGCTCATATTTTTACCCTCCGTGCTGTGACACAAACATTTTATTCTTTGCCAAGCAAACAAAAGTTTGCACTTAAGATGAAAATAAGTGAAATGGCAATGGCAGGATGCCAAAACTTGCTGTTTCTGCTTTATGTGGAATAGCAGTGCACAGTTGTGTTCTGGAGTCTGATGGGAACAAAAGCACAGCTCTGTGCAGGAGAAATGCATGGTGTTAAGTGATCAAAGAAGAGAAAGAGACTGATTATGTAAACCTGGAACAAAAATAAAGAGGATGCTTTTTAATACAAGGTCAAAGTAATTAAATGCTCAGAACAGGCTATGTCATTCACTGAGGTAATACAATTACTTCCACAGATTCATCTTCAGTGTCCTCTCTGCCTGCTGCTTTGAGGTGACTTTCAAACTATGATGCACATCTATTTAAAACATTTTTGGAAAAGTGATTGTCACTGTCTTGCACCACACAGGTGCTTCCAGCTGCACCTCAAACACCTGAAATGTAGAACGCTGTGGGGTTAAATGCCCTGCTGAAGTCCTCATTACCAAATGGGGACATGAAGGAGGCTCCTTCGTTCATTTCGGGAGAACTGCCTTGGAAAAATGGAGAAAACAAAGTTACAGAGAGGTAGTGCAGTTATATGCATCAACTGAGTGTGGCTGCTGAATGCAGCAGCATTACTGCTTGCACTCATCTGCTGCCTTCACCATTTCCCAGAGCATTCTCCTGAAAAAGCTGTCAGGCCACAGCTTGGACAGGGGCACTCTGTGCTGGGTTAGGAACTGGCTGGGGGGCCGGGCCCAGAGAGTGGTGCTGAACGGGGCTGCAAGGGAGCTGGGAGTCTGGATTGCCAGGAAGCTGAACAGGAGGCAGCAGTGTGCCCAGGTGGCCAAGAAGGCCAATGGCATCCTGGGCTGGCTCAGGAGCAGCGTGGCCAGCAGGTCCAGGGAAGGGATTCTGCCCCTGTGCTCAGCCCTGGGGAGGCCACAGCCCGAGTCCTGTGTCCAGTTCTGGGCCCCTCAGGAAGTCCAGGAAGGAGATTGAGGTGCTGGAGCAGGTGCAGAGAAGAGCAAGGAGGCTGGGAAGGGATCCAGCACAAGTGCTGTGAGGTGAGGGTGAGGGAGCTGGGGGTGTTGAGGCTGGAGAAGAGGAGGCTCAGGGGAGACCTCATCACTCTCTCCAACTCCCTGAAAGGAGGTTGGAGCCGGGGGGGGGTTGGGCTCTTTTCCCAGGCAACTCTCAGCAAGACAAGAGGGCAGGGTCTCAAGTTGTGCCAGGGGAGGTTTAGGTTGGAGATGAGAAAGAATTTCTTTCTGGAGAGGGTGATCAGGCATTGGAATGGGCTGCCCAGGGAAGTAGGGGATTCTCCGTGTCTGGAGATCTTTCCAAAGAGCCTGGATGTGGCACTGAGTGCCATGGGCTGGGAACCACGGGGGGAGTGGATCAAGGGTTGGACTTGATGATCTCTGAGGTCCCTTCCAACCCAGCCAATTCTATGATTATATGAATGGGGGCATGAAGGAGGCTCCTTTATTCATTTCGGGAGAACTGCCTTGGAAAAATGGAGAAAACAAAGTTACAGAGAGGTAGTGCAGTTATATGCATCAATTGAGTGTGGCTGCTGAATGCAGCAGCATTACTGCTTGCCTCCACTGAGAGCTGGGCTTTCATCTCCCACTGAGGCTGAAGATGGGCAAAGAACAGTAATTTTTCCCCTTATTCCTTCTCTTTTTTCCTCATTTCCCCCTCGTTTTTCCCCCTCGTTTTTCCCCCTCGTTTTTCCCCCTCGTTTTTCCCCCTCGTTTTTCCCCTTCGTTTTTCCCCCTTCTTTTCCCCCTCGTTTTTCCACTTCTAGTGCAGGGACTGGATCTGATTGTAAGGAACACCACTAGAAATGGGGGTTGCACTTACATTTGAATCCTCTGGCACACATGTAGATGTACAGGTGGCCTTCCATCTACCACTGCCCAGTGTGTGGAAATTGTCCATCCTTTCTGTCCAAAGAAGTCTTGAATTATTCCTACTGATCTGGACAGGAAAGAACAGGCTATTTCCTTCTTTCTGGAGAACTGACATAAGTTTGAAAAAGTTAGTGGAATGGTTTTGAATTTCTCAGGGACTGACCTCTACTATGGGCCTGAAGATTGATCAGTAAAAAGCTGGAAATTATCTTCAGACCTCTCAGAATAACTGAGAGCTGAATTCATAGATTAATTTATGCAAAGAGACCTGGGGTTTGCAGCCAAACTTGGCTTCAAAGTATTCCTAACATGGTACTTCATGTTATTGAGGGACATCTGCTGTGCAGACTTTCTGGGATGCTGGATGATCATGTCTTTGATTCTGATTGTTTCTTCCCAAGTTTTTTGTGATGGAAAAATTAAGTATGACTTGTTTTCAATGGTGAAAATTTAAAAAATAATAAAAGAAAATTAGTGAAAAATTTATCTTAAGATTTAAGTATTTAGGAGATAGTTCACAAAGTAGGGGGTTTAAAATAGAAAAACCTTCAGCTTGTAGTTCCTTCTGCAACCAAACCAATTTGCTAGGAAATGCAAAGGTTTTTGACCAAAAACATTAGAAGTTCTTAGCAAAAGTTTAATCATTCAAACTTAAAAAAACCTTTTCACCATTATCCTCTTCAGTGTCTGTCTTCAGTTTTGTGAGACTTTTGCTACATGGAGTTGCACTAAATCTGAGCTGCTTTTATCTTACATGACAAAACTCTACCTCTATCTTAAAAATTCATTGCAATGATCACCTACCAATATGCCTTCCAAGAGTTTTCTATTCAAAAGGGAAGTTATTCTTTAAGGCCTCTGGCAATTTTGTGTGTTGATTTACACCTTATTTTTATTGGAAGTTACACCTCTCTTTATTACTGCTAAGTGTGATCACATTCCTGTCACTTAAAACTTCAGACACTTCCATGGAATTTCTCCTCTTGATGATAAAGAAGCTGTCAAAACTCCAGCAATATGATTTGGAAATTTGGGTTCAGTGAAGTTCTTTAGCTTGTCTGATATCCTACTGCTTTTTAACAGAATACCTCTGGCTTTTTACATTAAGAAGCTTTGGTGGTAATAGTGATCGAGAAAGGTTTTACCCATTTTGTGGAGATGAACAGGACTGAGTTGTAATTCTCCACGTGACATTAAAGTAATCCTCACATTTGTCACTTGTCTGTACTCCAGTAGGTTCCTTGGGGGGGCCAGCATTCCAGTATGCAGACTGGTTTGCATGCAGAGGTAATGAATAGGTAACAATTAAGGCAGTGATCAGTATAAGTAGGAGAGAGGTGGCCCTGAGTTTGAAACAAGTATGATGGTGATGGTAAAGAGCAGCGTTTCCAGCCCATCTTCAGTGTAGCCACTGGAAACTGTCTTGGTATCAAGCAGGGAAAAAAGGGATCTTGAAAGATCTTTTCTGATCTAAATCTTGCTAAAGGGAGAGGTTCTCTCATTATGTCAGACTACAGGTGGGGGTGTTGATCTATAAAGGCAGCTACAAGGACCATGTTCCCTGCTGCCCTGAGCTCTCTGCTTTCTTTTAGTCAAGTAAGTACAGAGAATGTGACATAGTTAGTGCCTGCACTTGCTTGGTGGTAACCCCTGTTCCTTCTGACTTGATTTCTGTATATTCTGTATATTCTGGCTGAGCACAGGCTGTGTCTCTGCTGCTCAGAGCCCTCTGCTGATCCCACCTTGGAGTAATGCAGAGTTCCAGGATGCTGAGCTGAGCTGGCAGGGATGCCCAGGAGTCAGAGGGGCTTGGTCTCATCCTTATGTCTTTAAGATGGAGCTATTGCAGGCAGCATCCCCCTTGGCAGGGTGGCCCTTCTACTGAAGAGCAGCTTGGTCTGGTCCCAGAATCTTTGAGAGTTATAAGGACTTAAAAAAAAAAAAAGTGTATGTATATACATATATATATTTATATATATGTAAAAATAAGGATGTGAGTGCCAGCAGTGTGTCTACATCATGCCCTGCCAACAAACCTTGATTAAATCAGAGGCAAAGTGGATTCCTGGAGTAGGCTCCATCATATTTGGTGGCTTCATTGTTGGCTTCCTAAGGAACTGCTGGA
This sequence comes from Calypte anna, assembly GCF_003957555.1. Lineage (NCBI taxonomy): Eukaryota > Metazoa > Chordata > Aves > Apodiformes > Trochilidae > Calypte > Calypte anna. The sequence continues at coordinate 3,792,409 of NC_044255.1, read as the reverse complement.
CCTTGGAAAGGGCATGCTCAGAGCAGGAATGCACAGGAGATCCTGTGAATGTCATTCCATGCACTGACCTCTGGAATCTTTGAGGTGAGAAGTGTTTTGTTTCCAGCACAGGCTGTTTAGCCCTGGGCAGTGGGAAAGGCAGGTGGGGAGTGCCCTGTGCAGGAGGTGGCCAAACCAGTAGCCAGCTTCAGCAGGACAGGAAAGCCATCAGGACATGGGTGAAGTCTATATTGAGCTGACTGAGATACAGGGGACATCTCCACAGCACCTGCACCCACTTAGCTCTGTTCTGTCTCAGGGATATCCCAATATATCCCAAATGTATGGCATTTTGTAACAACTTTGGTGTTAATTAATTACTTGAGCACATATGCCAAATTTTAGCCTGAGATTAATTTCTACAGCCAGGCTGTAGAAAATGTGAATTTGCAGTAAAACCACTGGTACAGTCTTGAAGTACAGTGGTGTTAGTGGAAGCTGTTGATGCAGTGTGGTTTGAAAAAATAACTCTGGAATAGCTTGTGTTAATTACTCTTAAACCTGTTAGTTTGTTATGCCTGGCAAACCCTGAGAAGCTCAGCTTTCTGTAATAGAGAAATGGTGTTTAGTTTGGGCTTTACTTTTTTTTTTATAAGCCCCCAACAAAGAAAAGATTAGACACTATAATGATTTCATGGGTTTAAATCTTTGTGCTAGAAACAACCTAATTAAATTCCTGACATCATCAGTTTTGTTAGTAAATAGTAACCATGGATGTGGAAGAGTCTTGCATCTCATTACATCCAGCACAGGGTTTCAATACAAGAGCCATTAGCTGTGGTGTGGAAGTGTAAAAACAAAGGGTGTGTATGGGACATTTTTTCCCTCCCATTGATCCAGAACACAGTTCTGGAAGAAAATCTGTAATTAATTAACAGGGCTTTAATGTAGGGCAGTAGGCCATAGGTTTTTCTCTAGTGAATATGATCAATTACAGAGTATTACACAAGACAGAGGAGACAGAATATATAAGAATTATTCAAACTCCAGGAAATAAATAATTGTACAGTGTAGCTGAAAAAAGCAAGTACATATTTTACACTGACTCATGGGGGTGTTTATGTACATCTCTAGCTTAGAATAATGCAGTCTAGATGCATAAATGATTTACTATACCTGTCTTAATGTGGTTTTAAAAAAACCCAGATTTACTTGGGTAAGTGGTGACAGCGTTGCATGTTTAAGCAAGGGTGAATTAGCATGCAGACAGCAAACATGAGCAGAAGGGAAACAGACTTTCTCATAAAGGAACAGATTAGAATTACTCAATGCCACTCTTCTTGAACAGGAGATGTACTAGTTAGCACTTCATTTCAGTACAAACAACAAACAAATGGTGTTCATTTACCAGGGTTTGACATAAAACTGGTGTCTTCAAAGGAAGAGAGGCTGATTCAATGCAATTAGAACAGATTTTGCTTTGGACTTGTGAATAAGTTGGCACAATGTGGCTGGAAGCTTCTCTGCAGTATATTTGTCCACTCTGCAGGCTCCAGTTCTGCAGCTGAGAGGGTTTCAGCTCAGCCCTGCAAGCAGTGATAGCAGTTTCAGAGTCACAAACAGGGTCCTCAACAAGCATGTAGTTTTTCCATTGGTAAATAACCTCCTGTTATCATGAGGGTGCATTACAGATGGATTTTTTGCAAAGCTTCAAATACATCTGACAATCATGTTAAAAAAACAAAACCAAAACCATACCAACAACATAAAAACCAAAGAAAACCAAAAACCCCTATGGAAAATATAATAAGCCCTATTCAGATAAGGACTTAGTCTGTGTCAGTTTCAAAAGGGACATTTGCTTTTAAAATAGTGGGATGGGGCTGATCTTTTTCTTGCCTTTTGTCCTAATGACTCTGTGGTAATAGGGTTCTTTGAGCAGCTCAGGTAGGGTCCAGCTGGAGTTGGGGGGCCATACCTTCCTTCCTTAGGAAAAGAGGAAAGTTACACAACTTTGTTAGGTGACAACCCCCAGTGCCTTTCTTTTAAGGAAGATGGGATGATCTAGAGACTGTGGGACTTGGTAAATCCCCTGGATTTTTTAAGATGTTGGATCAGGGGATGTTGTGTGATCCCTTTCACACAACCCAGTTCTCAAGTAGAGTTTAGGTTTTTCCTATTGTGTGGGATTCTTTTACTGGTGGATGAAGTCAGAGCAAGCCTCATGGGCAAGGATGCCTTAGAAATTTATGAAAATATAATCTTTATAATATGAAAAAGGGTTTTCAGGAACTTCCTGTCACTGCTTAGACATGTTTGAAGTGTCAATAGACAGAAGTGTCATGGTTTAACAGTGGCCCGGCAATTAAACCGAATAACAGACGCTCTCTATTAATCTGTCTCTCCTCCTTGATAAAGAAAGAAGAGAGAATAAGGGAGAGAGACTGATGGGTTGGAAACTAAACTACACAACTTTAATGAAACAGTAATGATAAATAGGAAAAATTACTAAATCTATAGAAATATACAGGAAAATGGATACCACATTCCTCCCCCCTTTCCCCCAATAACTCTCACGTCACCACCAAGGCTGCAGGGCAGCCCTGGGAAAGTCCAGGCTGGAATCCTGGGGTCAGCAGCAGTTGGGAGCTGGAGACAGGAACACACAGATTCAGGCTGGCATGGATCAGGAGCACAGGCAGAGGAAGGGATGGAATCCTCCCAGGATGCCGGGTGAAGGAAGGGAAGCAGGAAATCAGGAAATCCAGAAATCTGGAAATCCGGCTTGGCCCTCGTGATGCCTCAAATTTATACTGAGTATGAGGTGTATGGGATGGAATCCTCTGTTTGGTCAATTCTAGCATCTATCTTGTCTGTTCCTCCCCAAAGGAGGGCTCAGGTGGGACCTCTTTGTCCTCCTGGATGGTAAAATGTTTTCCTCAGAGCTGAGCAGTGTCCTTGGCTCTGCACACCAGTCTCTAGCAGTAACTATAAACATCAAGTGTTATCAGTCCTAGAAGCACACACTGTCTGAGAAACTTGCTGTTAATTTCAGCAAGTGCAACTACTTACAAGAAACTTAGCTAAAAGCAAAAGAAAATCACCTTTATCCTGGCCCAAACCAGGACAAGAAGAAAGACAAAAATAAAAATCTTTTGTAGCTTTGATAGTGAAATATTTTAGGGGATAATGGGGTCTGTGTTGGAAGCTGCTATCCATCAGCCTAGTATATAATACTTGTCTGGATACCTCTTAAATGTGGAACTCTGCAATAAATCTGTTCCTGCAACATGTTTATTCCTTTGTTACATTTGTGGAAGCAGAGATTTCATAGCATATTCTGTAGAGTGATTCATAAATTCCTTAGTTATTGTCTTGCTGTGTATATTACACATTTGATTAACAATAAAGTAATTTGTTAAATGGTTTTACTCTTCACAACCAGGCTCTTATTTAATGAGAAATTTCAGGGTTCCTGGAGAAATGGTGAAAATAAATATTTGATAATTATTTTATTTCTTTGTATGCCATGCTCCATGTCATCTTGGTGCACTCAAATGAAAGCTCTAAAGGGAAGATTACACAGCTGTACTGCTAACCTGACCATTGTTAAGCAGATTGCTTGCTCAAATTAATGGTCATTACTTGAGAACTGCTTTTTTATTAGCAAAAATTGTCCTATTTCTAATGAAAAAGTGGACTACATCAGTATGCCATCAACCAATAGGAGTAACCAATGGATGTGGCTTTTCTTATAGATCATTTTCAGTTAATTAACTACAGTTTTAGTCATTTGGAAAGAGGCTTTTGAAAGGAGATGTTTGTTTTCTTGTAATTACAAGAAAAGAGAGAGAAACAGAAAGCAGTGGTGTTCTCAGAATGGGAGATGCTCAAGGATTCGTGGAGAACATTCAATTGATATTTAATGGGTCTTTTTAAATAGAGAAAAGAAATCTCTTCTTCTTAAATGCTTAAAGAGCAGTACAATGTCATGTTTAAATTGGGAAATATGTAGTACCTTGAGCTTGACTCTAAAAAAATTCAGTTCTGCTCCTGTTGACACAGGCTATTATTTAGCTGGCAGTGGTCTGATAGCTGAGCCCATTCTGGTTGCTGTATAGAGAAACTACCCTCCTAAAAAACCTTCTATTCAGGTGCTTATGTTAGTCAAGGGGTAAATTTGTCCTCTTGTCCCTGCCATAATTGAAGAGAATTGTTGATTCTTAGCAGATCCAAGGTTTTTTACTGCTTGATTTTTTCCAGCATATGAAATACTTTGAACTGACTTTGCCTTTTAATATCAAGTTTCATATTTCTACTTGAACTTTTACATCTCCCTGGAGCTTTGCCCCAACTTGCTGAAATCTTACATTTTGTGTGGATTTCCTACCTGTTTCAGATGGAATGCTGAATCAGTGACAGAGCTCCCTCTGAAGAGGGCAGTTCCCTGAAAACCAGCAGCAGACCTCAGGTACCCGTTGCTAACAGCTCTTTGCAATTCCACACCTGCCTGGCCCTATGGAAAAAGATGGCCAACACCCCTGTGCTCTACCAAAGCAGTTCTCATGCAGTTTTCAGACAGTAATAAAGATAAGAGCAGGTTCTCTTGGCTCTGGGAGTTGCAGAAAACTCCACTGTCCTTGTGCCAAGGGAAATGGAGATTTATGGCTGTATAGAAAGGGACACAGGAGGGAGTCACATGTGATTTCTCTGCTGCAGAGAACAGCTGTGGAAGTTGTGATTGCAGATTTCTTTATACTTTCATCTTGTTATGAAACAAGTGTGGGTGGGGTGTGAGGGTAGGGCAAGTTTAGGAAATAAAATGTGCAAAAATGATTCAGTGTAGGCATCTGGACATAAAGAAGAGAAGAAAAGAATACCTTTGGCTTGGAAAAAGAGCTCCTTTCATGCCTGCTTTCTCATGAGTGAACTGAGGTCTCAATGGAGTTAAGTCTCCTATCAAGAGATTCTTCTTTAAAAATTTGGAGCAGGAATGATTACAGCTCACTGGATTTCTAGTCTGGACACTGAAAAATAGATTTAGATCTTTCAGGAGTTTCTAAGTACCTTGGGAGTGTGAACAGATTAGGTATCAGGAGGACCTTAAGAGTCCCTAGAAAGAATGTGTCTCTGGAAGACAGGTTGGTGTGGATTGCTTCCCATTTCTGTTTCCAGCAAGGTGTTTCCTTCAAGCACATTTTCTAGATAGTTTTCTAGGATCTGATTATTATTTATCCCACTGATTTCCTGACACTTTTCTTCAAATCTGGTGCTGTGCAAAAAAAGCAAGTGCCCCACTGATGTATTTTGGTTATGAAGAACAGAAAGGAAGGATCCCTTTTGGCCATGAGCTTGACCATGGTATTGGAGTGTGAAACATAGAAAGAAAAGGAATTTATAAACTTCTCAGAGCCACTTGTGGGAAGAAGGGTTTTCTGTAGCAGGCTGTTGAGTTAGAAAAAGGGTTTCTTTAAGTTAAATAGCAAACCCTGATGTGTTATTGCTACCAGATGCTCTTAGAAGTTTCCAAGCTGGGCAGATTTACCACTTGTGGCAGCCCTGGAAGCATCTGCACACTCAGGTCTTCTGAATGAATTGAGTGATAGAAGAAAAGTCTGCAGGAAAACTCTGGTGGAGTGCAGTGTAACTTGGTACACTGTCCCTGATAATAACAGATCAACCAAAATTGGGAAAACCCTTGTGTTTCTGTCTCCTGCAGTTTGGAGCTCATTCCTGTAAAGCTGACTGGGTATTTTGGAGGTGTGGTGTCTATTGACTTTTCTGCTGAACTATGAGAGGTTGTAGCAGCCTTGGCAAAAAGATGTTTCATTGGCACTTGTGTGCATGGTGTAGTGATTCAGATCAGGTAATCTGATGAAGAATTAACTGCATTTTGTGGCAGCCCACAGCCACTGCATAGCTACCTCATGATTCTGAGGAACAGCATCAGCTTTTTGCATTTACATGAAGTTCAGAAGAGGAGTTGGGAACTGGCCCAGAGGGAAATCTCAACTTGCTTAGGGCTGTAGCTGTCAAAGGTAGATGATTCAAAATGCTGGCCCCAAGACAAAGATGACAGCAGTTGTCTTTACTCAGGAGGAAATTAAATGTAACAGCCTGCATGAGTCATGCATTTTTAGTGCATCAGCTTTCCCTCTATTGCCAAAAAATGTACTACTACATAGGATTTTGTCTGTCTTAAGTGAAGACATATTTGAAAGTTCTGGCACTGAAAGGGCTAACATACCATACTAGAGCTGCTTTTGTTCCAAGCACCTCACAATTGTCACTGGTGTCTTGTTTTCTGCATTTTTCTCCCATCTAGATGTTGGTAAGAAAGGGCCTCTGTACATCAGGAAATATATGGTCAGTGCTGGCTTGAATGGTGTCATCCAGCTGTCCACTTTTCATGGACATCTGGATTTCCATCTGACCCTCCCTTAGAAGGGTGTTCCTTCTCTGTACTCATCCTTATCTGAATGCTGCCCTGTACAAAAAGTGTGGTTTCTTGCATTTTCTCCTCTTTTGATGACAGAACATTTTCTGAATGCCTTCCATATGACATATTCAGGAGCCCTTTCAATCTGTCCCTGCAGAGTCACAGCTAGGCAAGTTCTCATTCTAGAAGAACTATTTCCAGATAAACTTCTGAGTATTATGTGAGTTGATGGGTCTGTTATGGATAATTGAGAAAGGAGAGCACTGATTGTACCAAACAGCTTGAAAAATTCTCTTAGAAAAACAACATGGAAGACTGACTTTGGGTGGCAAACTATTCCTAGTTGAAACTTGGATCAACCTTTTGCTGCTAACTGGTATCTTTTTTGAGTCATGATCTTTGTGTCATTCTAAATCCAAGCTGTCTTCCCACGTTAGATTACACCAAGGGAATGACAAAAGGTCAGTTTTGCACTATAAACATGGTATTTTATAAAATCACAACCCGTGCAGATTCATAGCTGGATCATCAGATTGTTCCAGAGAACACTGCAAGAACAACTGGTCATGTGGAATCAATGTAAATACTTGGAATATTAAAGGTTCTGCACCCAAAAACTGGCATGGTTCATAAAAAAGATCCTGTACCAGATGAGTACTGTGGGAGATTTTCAAAGGCCCTCTAGTCAGCTGAGACAAACTCTCCTTTCTCCTCTTTGTGCCTTTGAAAATATCCCTGAGGTGAAGTTTTATTCTTTTTGCAGCAGAGCTGTATTGGTTTAATTATTGCCTTGCAAGAGGCAACTTAAGGCAGCCATGGATGCAAATAAGCTGTAAGTAAGTCTGTAAATACTCTCCATGTTGTACTTTGAATTAGTACAGCTTGGTTATTCTCCATGCATCACACAGTTGCCTAAAAACAATGCATGAGGAGTAAGTTTGAGCTGAGAATTTTTTGGCATAAACACTGTATAAAGTCTGATTAATAGTGATTCTATACAGTCTTATGCTTCTTGCATCTAGTGCAGTTATCAGTATGTAAAATCTGGCAGAGGGATATGAGATGGATTTGTAATGGACTCAGAAGGGTCTTTGGCTCCATAAGCCAGTTAATGGATTGTACACAGTGGATGCTGCATTTCCATTTCTTATGGCTGTGATGGAATAACAGTTTTCATTTAATAACCAACCCAAGTATAATCCAGTAGAAAGACATATTATATTCCACTTTAGTGAGTGAAGCATGCCACAGCTCAAGTGACATATCTGAGCTAAAAAAGAAAATAAAATCTTTCTCTACTTTTCCCTCTGTGAAGGAGCTAGCCATGTGTCAAGATCTTTAAGTGCAAATGCTGGTTGTGATTACATACTGAGTCCTAGTATGGAGTTTACTGATGACTTTTGAAGGCTTTGTTTTGGCTAAATGACTTCTTTCTTAAACTCATAACCTAAAGGGCTAAATTCTTGCATGCTGACTTCACACAGTGCCAGTGTGGTGAGTGAGGAGAGCTGAGGCTAATCCATTGCTCATCCAAAACCTCAGCAACCCAAGCTTCAGAACAAGGTCCTCCTGCTGAGCTGGGACTGCTGCCTTGGAGGCCAAAGGTTCCTGGAGATTTTTCCATAAGAAGTCAGTCTGAAAACAGCAGAAAGTGGATAGGATCCATCTAAGAGCATGGCAGGAGCTCTTGTCTCTCTGTATGGCCAGAGGTGAGACATAAGCACCAGGCTATAGCAGACCTGTCCCCAGCCTGGGGTCATAGAAGCTTTGCACTCCTTTTGGGGAGTTCTGAATCAGGCAGACCACTAGGTAGAGACAAATCCTGATTCATTCAGCTCTCCTGCCACATGGTGAGCTTGTGTTCTTGAGAGCAGGTATCATGCCTTGGGGCACACATCCTTCCAGTTCCACTGCAGAGAGCAGAAAACCACTTGTGATCAGCCCTGGACTTCTTCTTGAAGGAAGAAAATGAATTGTGTGAACCAGGTAGTGATATCACTGCTGAGTAATCTGTACTTCAAAGTCAAACAAAGATTGCCTCTTAACTTATGAAAAATAGGTTGGATTTATCTTCAGTTTTGTCACAAAAAATTGCCTGTGATAATAGATGACTAAGAATTGAGCTATGGACTTGGAATCTTTCAGTGCCCATCACAAATCTCAGGATGTCTCCCAGGTGCTTGATTTGTGCAGAGGATGCTCTGATTTAGCAGAAAGATGCATCTAAACTCATGTTTCCAGCAACCTTTATTGGCATCATAGATGCAGAGGCTCAAGAGAGTGCATTATTCCAGCAAATGTCAGCATTAATTTATACTTGCTCAGGGCTCGTCTGCTTTTTCCTGCAGTCTCTTGGACAAGAGGTGTTAGTCATCTGCATGAAAAATTCAGTGTCTACAAGACAAAGCCAGAACCTTCTGGGATTCCTGGACAGTGAAGTGTACTGTGGGAGGAGGTGTGGTGAGAGCAGGGTGGAAGCAGACTGACCTTCAAGCAGAGGTGTTTTGTCATTGCTTGTTACACCCTCTGTTCACAGAAGCACCATGAAATTTGGGTTGCTAGAAAGCTCCAGACATTCTTACCCCAGCAAATTGCTGTTTTAACTGCTGATCCACTGGCAAGAGCCATTAATACAGTCCTGTTGTAGGAGGAGAAAATACTGAAATCATGAGCTTTAAGTGTTGGTCTCCCAGTAGAACTGGAGCTAAGGGGTCAAATTCCCATGTCACTTAGGTGAAGAATTGCAGTGGTGGCTGTGGGGCTCACAGACAACAGGGAAAAGGTTTGCACTGACTTAATGATTTAACTGAGTTTTTTTTATCTCACTTTGAAACACTTTCCAGCTCCAGGTTTTCTTTTTGCATTAGATCACTTCACGATGCAAGACAAAACAGCAAAAGATGACTTCCAATATTCAACCAAAAATCTGCTTTTAAATCTAGTTTAAAAATGCAGTGGTACAGTTAACATATATACCAAAATGTTGCCCAGTGTTTACTCTTTTATTTTTCTGATCCTGTATCACACTTGCTCAGTTTGTAAAGGTATTGAGTGTCTGCCCTAAGACAGATCCTGCAGGCCTAGAGACTTGTCCAGTTCCACCATTTCCAGGTCTTGTTCTGAGGAACATAAATAGAAATCCAGAAATATGGAGTAAAAGCATGGGACAGTTGCTGAACCAGAGGGAAACTGAGGACCAGGACTTGCCCCAGCATCACAGAACCAGGAAGCTTTTCACAGTTTTCTTGAAGTGCAGATTTCTTCTCCTATTAGAAATGTTCATCATAGACTCTTCAGCTTGGAGAACTTCAGCAAGGGTGTTTTAAAACTGACAACATTGGATTCCAATTAGAAAAAGATCTTTTATCTCTTTTTTTTTTTTCCTGAATAGCTTATTTTAAGCAAATGAGCTTCAAACTGGACAGGCAAAGTTTCCAGTATATTTCAGCAGTCACTTGTGCCTGTTTGGCTATTGCTGTTCCAGCCTCCAGGCTACCAAGCTGCTGTTGCCTTCCATTATGAAGTGGACTTAAAGTATAGAATGGATCCAACATCTGGAAGGTAGACTTAATGAAACGTGGTGCTTTCTTCTTGTTTGTTAGCTTGTTTCTCTCTCTACTGTAGATTTCACTGGTAAATGATGGTCTGTATCCATGCCAGTGTTTTTTTAACCTACAGAGCCCCTACAGAAGCTCAGACCCAGTGGGTCTCTTTATTCAAGTCTTGATGACTTGTGCTGAGTACTCTGTGGAGGCTCATACTCGAAAGTGTGAGGAAAACTGATGACTGTCCACAGACTGAGTTGCTTGTCTCATTTGACCCCCACCTGCTCTGTGGAGCTGAGCTTGAATAGGATTCTTGGCATGTGGGATGGGTCTGGGCAGGACTTGACTTCAGGGAATGAGGCACGTTTGTGTGTCTTCAATAAGTTTGGAGACATGTTCTTAGGGCAGAAAATTTAATTACACAGTAGCTGATAACACCTTTACTATAACAACAGGAGTTATTTCCAGGACCTACTTGAAGTCTACTGGCTGCTGGTGCTCCTGATGCTGTGTGTGCTGACCAGAGTGTGCTTTGCTTTGATCAAGGGCTGGTGTTGCATGCCGGCTGCTTGGTAAGGTTCACACATACCTGGCTCCCTCCAACAAATTGTAGGGAGAGGAATAAATCTTATGTCATGAAGGGCTTCCCATTCATCTTTGGAAGTATGTGAAACTAAAGCTAGATACTTCTGCTGACATTATGCAACCCTTACTCCTTGAGTAATCTACTTGATTTCCCTTGGGCTATGTGGCAGCTTCTCACATGGGTAAGACCTTTACTGTAACAACAGGAGTTATTTCCAGGACCTACTTGGAGTCTACTGGCTGCTGGTGCTCTGTTGCTCCTGATGCTGTGTGTGCTGACCAGAGTGTGCTTTGCTTCAATCAAGGGCTGGTGTTGCATGTTGGCTGCTTGGTAAGATTCACACATACCTGGCTCCCTCCAACCAAATTGTAGGGAAAGGAATAAATCTTATGCCATGGCAAGGGCTTCCCATGAAAGCCTGAATTAGCATCAGTACTGAAGTTTGAGGATAGGACGCCATGAGTCTGGCAACAGTTAGGGAATTTTGATCCTAGCACACTTTGCAGGTGTCAGATGTGGGGAAGTGAGCAGCTGAAGGCATGGGTGCTAATCTCAAGTTAATGAGGGGGTGAAATGAACCTGCCATGCCATATGTGTGGTGACAACCCAACCTGCTTTTGTCATTGCTGCATGAAGGGTTACACATTGACACCAGAGTCAGGCTGGGTTGTGCTGGAGATCCAGAACCTTCTCATCTGCCCTTTCCTATACTCCATCCTGACACAATCCCCATCTACTGCTGCAGTCCTCCAGCCCCTCTTGCTGGATGGCAGGTGCAGAAACCTGTGCCTGGGTATGTTTGCCCTTAATTAACCCTGGGTGTTCCCATTTTCATCCCCCTGAAGCCAAGAGGGGCCACTACCTTTTCATGTGATCCAGCATGGGGAGACTTTCACTCTGGACACAAAGCTGAAAAGGTCTGCAAATCCACTAGTGATGTGGGGGAGTAGCAACGATGTGTGTTCTGGTTGGGTGTTCTCATTATAAAGATTTATTTTACTTCAGATATGGTAAAGATAAGGAATACTGCTTGTACCAGCTGTAAAGTCTTGCTACATAGCTGAAAAAGCAAACTAAGTATTCTGAGGACAGAAAATGGTGGCTAGTGGGGACAGTAATGGGAGATGTCAGAGGAGCTGATTTATTTTGATGAACTAGTTCATGTTCTAGGGAGCTTTTTCTTATGTTGGTAAAGTGTCAGTCTTAGCTCTGAACTTTGCTAGTTATGACCTTTCATGTACAGTTTCAAGGCAAAAAGGAAAGATAAACAACTTTAACAATACAATTAAGACAAACCCAGAATTCAGTCAATGAGAGACACCAGTGTTACGTGAATGATCCCATGGAATTGGAGCTATTTGGAAATGCAGTGGCATCACTTACAGTGTAGTAGGCAATTAGTTTTAATTAACTTCAAATTCTGACACATAGTTAAAAATCTTTTCTGAGTGCCCAGATAGACAAATGAAAGTTGGGCCATTTTGTAATATCTAGAAAAATACAGGGCATTGTAATGATGTTATTCACACTTCTAAGTATTGTCATCTTTAATTTTTAATGAAACAGTACTTTTGGAAGATGAACTGGTTCTGTACCATAAACCTTTGAATAAGGAAACTGTTTTCCAAGAACAGATTGCATTTTTAGAAGCTGTTTGAATTTAGTAACAATTCTGGTTAACAAAGTCCAATATAATGTGGTTTACCTGTAAGGGAAGAAACAGCCAGGAGTTCTTGTAAGGTTATAAGAAGTTATTGGCAGCTTGTGATGCACATTTTTCAGGTTAAATCTGGCACTTTAAATGTGATGCTGTACATCTGTCACTATGGAAGCTTTAAGTACAAATTCTGTGGAAGGTAGGAGGGTGGCTGCTTTGCATTACAATTGCTTGATGGAGCATATATGCCCTGCCCTAACCCCCCCTGTTCCCTCAGAGGCATGTGGGATGCCTCTGCACAAGAATCCTTAATGCTGTGAGTTTGGTGTGAGTATTTGTGGAACCAGCTGTGAATTATTGGTGCTCACTGTGATAGTACTTACATTGCTGGGAGGAGGCACTGACAGCTTTAATATGAAACCTGCTTCCATTATTCATCTTTTGAAGTATGTGAAACTAAAGCTAGATACTTCTGCTGACATTATGCAACCCTTACTCCTTGAGTAATCTACTTGATTTCCCTTGGGCTATGTGGCAGCTTCTCACATGGGTAAGTTTAGAACCTTCTTGCTTGTCCCAGTTAATTTGTATGCTGAGCCCTGCAGATAAGGGAAAAGTTATATTCATCTTCTCAGCTGCTCAGTGACCAGGATGCTGTAGGAAGAAGAATTCAAACAGAAGGAGCTGTAGCATTGAGATGGGAAGACAGTCACTATCCAGCCACCCTCACATTGGATTTGTCAAGCACTGTGTCAGTTTTCAGCCCTGGGAGAGGCTGTGTTTCAGAGTAAGAAAAGTCTGCCTTTTTCTCCTTTATCAGTGAAGTTTTAAGATGCCCATTCCTCAGGGCAATCTTTTGACAAGAAGAAAAGAAAAAAGAGAGCAAAGGAAAAAAAAAGGGCTGCTCTTCAGGTGATTAGACTGATGTTCTCACTTGATGTCAGAGAAAATACATCATCCCTGCTGGCCAGGCTGTGATTTGAAATCATGATCTAGAGAGGCAGAACTCCGATATGTTGCACATGGCATATTCTCTAAATAAGCACAGTAGGTATGATTTTTGCCAGAGGAGACAAGTCAGGGGGCTAAAGGATTATTTTTTTTTTGGTCTGAACCAACATCATTGCTCCCTCACTGTTAAAAAGAAATAGTAGAAAATGATGAAAAAATGTAAGTCTCTTCAGCATTGTCTGTTAGATGTTTTTTCTTAACTAGTGAATGTCCTGACCTCCTGGGTTGTTACATCAATTGTATTCCTTTAATAGATATTTTGTTGGTTGGTGGCCTAATTCTTTTTAAAAATGAGTGTTAGGGTATAGTTAACAGCTGTGGTGTTCAGGCACAATTTTTTTCTTGGGGAAAAAAGCACACCAAGCACTTTCAAACTGTGCATTTGAATAGGTCTGGTAAAGTGAAAAAATGCTCATGAAATAATGAGGCAGCACAAGAATATTGCATTTTAACCATCAAAAAGGTCTGCACACATTTTTTCCATGTAGAGTACGTACAGCACTGGAAACAATTCATGGTATGGCAGCATACTTATTCTCCTTGTTCTCAGTACTTCATCTGATTGAGAAGGAAATAAGATCTCTAAATAAAGAAAACAGGAGAATGATAAGTTTCTGCTGGTAATTCTTCTATTAGTTTCATAGGGTTTATCATTTTAACAAGATGAGAAAATTTGGGGTAAAATTACCAGAAATAATTTTCTAGCAGTGCTTTTCACTCTTGCCATAGTTATGAATATTTCATGCATGACTTTTTTTACTATTAAAATCTACATTTAAAATCTCATACTGAGCTTTAAAGCTTGCTGTGACATGAAATATAGTAGCCTTCAGAAAGTAGACTTGACTTTGTTAAGAAAAAAAATGGAAAATTATAAAAACCTGAAAAAAAGTTTTCATAATTACAGATGCTTCTAGAGAGGGGATTTTGCATCTCTTCGGAGGTTGTTTAAGTTGGTTTTTAAATGAAAATCAGCTTGTGGTTTGGGCTTATTCTAGAGACTTAAAAAATCTATTTATGAGTAGGCAGCTAAGTTTCTCAGGTACTTCAGTGAAACAAGCACCTTGGAAAACTGGACCTCTGAAGATAAGATAAAATAAAGCTTTAAAGATGAGATGTTGAGTTTTCCTGGGATGTCTGAGACACACAGAGTTAAGATTTCACTCTGGCAGCTGAGTTGGTAGGAGCAGACCTTGGGGCCACTAAGTTCCAGTGGTGGAAAGTCCAGTGCTGGAGATGAGCTTATCTTAAACATAAGGGCATTAGTCCAGTTCCACTGAAACTGCTGGCAAAGCTCCAGCTATATTCAGCAAGAGAAGGGCTGTGGCAGCAGGCACACAAAACCCTGCTTCTAGGCCTGATCCCAGCTTTTCTTGCAGATCCAAAGCTCATGCTGAGTGTTGTGGTCACTGTAGCAGGATTAAGACTGAGCAGATTGTTTGAGCTGATTTATAATGCTATTCCTGGTAGGAAGCACTGATACAGTTCTCAGGGATGTATGGTTAATAAATACTCATTTTTTATACCAACAAGACACCTGTTGACAAGGAAAACTGTGATTGTTCCAAGCGAATTGCTGAAGTGTGGTAGAATGTCATGTACAATAACTGGTGAAATAGCTCTTCTGTTATCTGTAGTTCCCTTCCAGCAAAGCACTTAGGCATGTGTTTGCCATTAAGCACCTGAGTACCTCCACTCCAGCCAATCTGACTGCCCTGCTGGGTCTGGAGCACACATTTAAACCCAGGTCCAAGTTCCTTGGTGTCCTGGATCCTGCCTGTGGGGTGTTCTCAGTTGGCTGGGAAGTGCCTCACCACGACCCAGGCTTGATGAGGGGGAAACATCCAAGGTGCATGTCACTTTGCTTTCTGTTGGAGGGTTTGAGTAGCAACCTTGCTTGCTCATTGATTGATGTAAGGTTGGAATTCAACACCAAAATAGTGCCAGGAAAGAGATGTGATAGGTAAGTGCCAGCTCAGAGATGCAGGGCTGTCAGGGAGGCCAGCATTGAGCTGTGGGCTGAGTGTGTGTGTGTGTGTGTGTGTGTGTGTGTGTTCACACCACCTGTGACTACTGGAGGTGATAATGATGTTACAGGTGTTCTGGAATGTTTCTTTTAACTATAAAGGCACACTTAAAAGTGTTCAGGTATATCAGTGATCAAGAAATGCCCATTATCTACATTAGTCTCAAACTTTTCCTTTCCTCTTTCTCCTTTTTACTACATTGCATTTTTTTCTTTTATTTTATCAGTGGCAAAAACTCACACCAAGTGAGTGTGGGGGGGGTCCATGAAGATTTTTTTTCCCCCCTCAAAAAAATAGATCCCAGCATGGTAAACTTTACAGGCCATCTTTAATGCTTTTTAATAAGTTATTACAAAACCACAAGAAACATAAATACTTCCTTATGTATTGTAGAAACCATTATTAAATCTATGGACATTCTGGTGCACTGAATTCTTTTCTTCTATATGTGTACATATACAGGCTCCTTAGAAGGATTTTTAGGACAGAAGGAGATGATAATGTAGTGGTCTGTCCTCTACTAACAATGCAAGGAACAACTAAAAGATACAGATAAGCAGCAGGACTTAACATAGCTTGAAAAAGGTGACAATTCAAACACCCATAATATAAAGATGAGGCACTAAGATAAGTCATGTTAGAAAAGGAGAGAAAAGGAGTAACCATTTGGGATTTTAACTTGCCACACGCTGAAAACAATGGAAAAAATCCCACTGAATTATATACCTCGGGCCCTTACACTGGACTGATTAGATGCTATTCATAGAATAATGTATATGCCAAATAATGCTGTTATTTGTCAAGTGAATTATTCATCAGATCCATCATCCTGCCATTTCTCTTCTGGCAGAACTCCCACTGAAGTCAATGGGAGTACTGTCTGAGGAAAATGTTTCAGGATTGGGCCCGAGGTTACACCAAATGCAACTGGGAAAACTTGTTCCTCATCCTTGGGTTGATAAAACCACCGGTGGATACCAGGTAGGCAGCTGGGATGCTAATGGTGATTATTCCCTTGTGTCTCTCTAATGTTCCTGTTGCCACCTCGATTTGGGCTCTGAGTCTAAATGAAACATTGCTGGCAGTATAACCTGGATCAAGCTGGAAATGTACAGATGTCTGTGTGCTCTGGACTTCTGGTGGTCAGCCCTTTGGGGTGCCCTGTCCTGGGTTCTTGTGATGTCTGAGAGCTGCAGGATGAGCAAAGAAGTGTAGCTCTGACCTGGCTGACTTTTTTTTCTGCTTTCAAATGCTGAAGCCTAATTATAGGGCTGGTTTGTTGTTCTGGTTTGTTTCCAGTTTTGTTTTTTTTTTTAGCTTACAAGTTAAAAGTTATGGATCAAATTGGATTTTTTTTTTCCAAAAAAGAAAATTAATCTCTTGCTGTCTTGATAAGAACAAAGTTAACACAAGCACATTTCTTAAAGGATTGGCACTTTTGGCTTTTAAGGTACAACTCGAGAGACTATCTACAGCACTGAGCTCAGTTTCTCATTGGTACCTATAGGAAGGTATAATGGTTAAATTAGCTGCAGGTGGGCTCCCCTGTTGCTACAGGAGCACATTAGAAGCATCTTGAGAGCTGCAAGTAACCCTACAGAAATCAGACATAACTGCCTCAAACAATAGTAATTCTTGTAGCTCATAATGTGCTCCATATGCACTTACATGGAAAATATTCATGGCTGCTGAGCAGAGTTTTCTGCTGAAATGCGTGGTAAAGTAGTTGGTACTGAAGCACGATTTGGGCAGCAAAAAGATGGCAGAAGTTGTTCTCAAAGTGGTCTCAGTGGTTTGGGTAAGACCCCCAAACTAACAAAGGATGGAGCTGCTGCTGGCTTATGTACAAATCATCAGTTGATTAATGCAGTTGGTACAGAAGGTTCTGTTTACTGGGGCAAAGTTTTTTCTTGTCCCTGAGGTGACTG
Source organism: Calypte anna (assembly GCF_003957555.1). NCBI lineage: Eukaryota > Metazoa > Chordata > Aves > Apodiformes > Trochilidae > Calypte > Calypte anna. The sequence goes on along the minus strand of NC_044255.1, from coordinate 3,775,237 downwards.
CTGGCTGGAGTTAGCTCTGGTCTTGTGAAGCCTGGACTCCATGTCATCTGCTAGGAATTTCAGAACTAAACCAAAGCTTGCGTGGTTTTCCAACCTGCCGCCTTTAGGGTTTGTGGCTCTACTGCTCTGTTCGTGCTCCATCTCCGTTCTCCTTGACACCCATGCGCTTGTCTCTGCGAAAGCACCTCACCCTTATTCTGGCTTTCCCTTCTGAGACCCTTCAGGGGCTCAAGATCTGCTGCCTGGGACTTGCTGAGCTGCAGAGCTGGCACGGATGCTCAGCGTTCGTGACTCTCCAAACTGTGCTTAACTTGCCGTGAGCCTGCTCGGCAGCAAGCGGGAGGAGCCCGGGGGGGTCCCCGCTCTCCGGTCCCCCTCCATCAGCGCTGCTGCGGGCTTGGAGCCCTCGGGCCGGTGCGGGCGCGGTGTCCGTGCGGCGTTAAGCGGGGTCGCCGGTTCCCGGCTGCCCCCCACCTCCCTTCTCCCCCTGGTTAGGGCAGGAGGCGATGGGCGGGGGGCGGCGGCTCCCCTCGGCCCCCCGGGCGGGCGGGGAGGGCCGGGGGCGGGCGGCGGCGTTGGCCGAGGAGGAGCGCGGGAGGCGGGCGGGGGCTGCGCTGCCGCCGCCGGGACTGACGCCCGCCCCCGGCAGACTCCGGCCCGCGCCCCGCAGCGCTCCGGCCCGCGGCCGCGGGGGTGCGAGATGGCGGCCGAGGGGAGCCGGGGGGTCCTGGGGCTGTGGCTGCTGGCGGCGGCGGGGCTGTGCGGAGGAGTGGCGGCGGGCAAGTCCCCGAGCTGCCACGAAGTGAGGACGGCGTTTCAGCTGCGGCAGATCGGGCCTTTCAAGCTGGTCCCCGACGTGCCCACGGCCGGTCAGTACCGAGCCACCCCGCGGGGGGCTTCTCCGAGCCGGGGGGTAGGGGTGGGAGGAAGGGAGGGAAGCGCGGGTTGCTGCGGGCGGACCCGAATCTGGGCTCGCTTCTGCCCCCGGCTCCGGTGCCGCCGTCGAGGGCTGCCCCTGCCCTGCGGAAAGCTGACGCAGCGCGGCTCCCTTCGGCAGCACCGGCTTTCCTGCTGGGAGCAGGTAGCGGGGAAACTCTAAGCGAATTCGGCAAGTCCTCGACTAAAATAATTAAGAAAGACTTCCTAGGAAGAGAGACCGGGGGGACTCCTGGTTTTCGCTTTGTGCAGGTATTGCTTTCTGATCGCCAGCAGAAGCACCAGACCTTTTCTCCTCCGCGTTTAAGAGCGGTGTCATCCCTTAAGTACTGTAGGAGGAGGTGTCCTTCTGGAAAGGATCCCTTTCTGAGGAGGCAAACAGAGGCTCTAAGGAACGCCGGTGCTGGCCAGGTGTAGGGATCCTCGGGCAGGCTGGTGGGTAGGTGACTTCTGCTGGGTAGTGACTTCTGAATTCGGAAGAGTCGATGAATTCAGGAGCGTTGTCCTAAGGCAAGGCAGAGGTAACACCTTGGAGGGATGCAGTCGACACAACTTAGTGTTTGCTTAGGTGAGCACCGAGTCTGCAGGACTTAGTACTCGTGAAAGTTGATGAGTAGTGTGGTGTTCCCTCCTCATACTGTTCCTGAACAATGTGTGACAGCAACGACACGTAAAAGTAATACAGTGATTGTAAAAAAAAAAAAAATCCATGGGATTTTATGCATATTCTGCAATTACATTGTAGAACTTGTTGCAAGGGAATAAAGTTATAATGTAAAAAAATATATTAAACTCTTATTGATTGACCACATATCTATCTAGATAATGAAATCACATCCCTGGCTCTTACATGGTTTAAGAAAATGTTTACAACAACTGCAGTAAGAAAACAAAGCTTATCAGTCTCCTAGGATATTCTCTAGCACAATTGCTCGTAGGTGTGTGGTGGTATAAAAGTCAATTTCAGTTTTTGCTTTATGATTTTTTTTATTTTATTTAATTCAAAGCCTGCTGAGTTTGAAAAGACTTCTTAAATGAGTTTTGGATATGTTTTCTGATGTATGTTTCTAGACTGGACTTCATAGACCATTGGGCTGGTCTCTTACAGCAAGTCTTAAAATTGAATGGTTGCACAGTGGTGGTGACCTTTACCTTCCCTTTGCATAAAGTAGTTGAGATGATGCACAACTGTAAAGTCTGTGACCAAGGAATAATTCCTGTTTCTCATTTTCTTGCAAGAAGAGATTGTCAGGAATGGCATTTTGAGGTCCCATTCTCTTGTGTTGACAGAGGCATCAGGTCACACTTGTCTTTGAGTGACAAGAATGTGAAAGCTGTTGAAAAAGAGGTAAAACAAGGCTTTTTGATTTTTTTGGTGTACACTTAACCCTCTTTCTTGAGCTCTTTCTGGGGGAAGTTCTTCAAACTTTTTAATTAAATTGTTTTACATCTATAAAGCTCTAGTTGTGTAGAACTTGGGGGAAAATTGTGTGCTTCTGAAGGACGGTATAGGTGCTGTGGTATCATTGTATTCTTGTGTTACATTGAACTTTCCTATTGAATAACAAGCTCTCAAACAATAGCATGAGAGAAGGTGAGGGAGGGTAATATGCTTTTTAAAAGGATTTCTTTAGAGGAAGGTGCTTGAAGCAGAGGAGAGCTGAAGAAAAGTGGCACATATTGATTTTTCCCATTTGTTGAGTACACTCAGCTCTACCAAAGCTTGTGTGTGTTAATCATACCTTGCCAGGCAGTAATGCCTCCTGTCTTGTCCTCTTTTAATTATGTACTGAAGTGTTTTCCAGTGCTATCATCTGGCAGCTGTTATCAGTGCATATATCTTAACATGACCTCCCCCTACCCACAGACTTCTCTCTCTCTCTAGGACACGGAGGCTCATTTTATTATCTAATTTAAGAACACACAAATATTGAAGCATCTCCCCTGAAGATTGCAGGCACAAGAAAGGGGGAACCAGAGTAGGCAGCTGGGGGCGACACTGGAAAACAGTGTGCTCAGCTGAATCCAGTATGGAATAAAGCCTGCAGAGTGTTCCTTGCTACAGGCTGGGCACAGAGTGGCTGAGAGCAGCCAGGCAGAAAGGGAGCTGGGAGTCTGGATTGCCAGGAAGCTGAACAGGAAGCAGCAGTGTGCCCAGGTGGCCAAGAAGGCCAATGGCATCCTGGGCTGGCTCAGGACCAACGTGGCCAGCAGGTCCAGGGAAGGGATTCTGCCCCTGTGCTCAGCCCTGGTGAGGCCACAGCTTGAGTCCTGTGTCCAGTTCTGGGCCCCTCAGGAAGTTCAGGAAGGAGATTGAGGTGCTGGAGCAGGTCCAGAGAAGAGCAAGGAGGCTGTGAAGGGATCCAGCACAAGTGCTGTGAGGTGAGGCTGAGGGAGCTGGGGGTGTTGAGGCTGGAGAAGAGGAGGCTCAGGGGAGACCTCATCACTCTCTCCAGCTCCCTGAAAGGAGGTTGGAGCCAGGGGGGGGTTGGGCTCTTTTCCCAGGCAACTCTCAGCAAGACAAGAGGGCAGGGTCTCAAGTTGTGCCAGGGGAGGTTTAGGTTGGAGATGAGAAAGAATTTCTTTCTGGAGAGGGTGATCAGCCATTGGAATGGGCTGCCCAGGGAAGTAGTGGATTCTCCGTGTCTGGAGCTATTTCCAAAGAGCCTGGATGTGGCACTGAGTGCCATGGGCTGGGAACCACGGGGGGAGTGGATCAAGGGTTGGACTTGATGATCTCTGAGGTCCCTTCCAACCCAGCCAATTCTGTGATTCTATGATTCTGCACTGAGGTGCTCCCCAGTCATCTGCGTGTTCATTTGTTTTCTCTAGAAAATGGAACTTTTGTGGTTCTGTTTACTGTTTCAGTCACAAAAGTGCTAACCTCAAGCCAATATTTGTAGGCAAACACAAGTCTGACAGAAGTTGAAGTCTTAAGGATTGCTAGGTTCTTAAAACCTTGAGAAAAATTAGCTGCTCAGTTGAGCAAGCCAGTGTCAGGTGAGAGATGGCAGCCAGACTGCCAGGTGTATGTTTTGTCTCTTTTTATGGGTGGTACCAATTTCACCTAATAAAATTAAATACTTGGGAGTTTGAAGCCTGCTCCCTCCTGTGGTGTTAGCTGTGGTTGCTATGTTGAAGTGGCATCTTGAATATGGGCATCCTTGGGACTGGTGACTGCTCCTCATGTGTTTCCTGTGGTCTGCAGTCAGGTTGCTGTGATCCCTGAGTGGGACATCAGCATGAGTGCAGTGAGATGGACTCATTGTGGCTTTGAGCAGGAACTACCAGCCTCTTGTGCAAAATTAATTGGTAAGGGAAGGAGGAAATTAGGCTTTTGTTTTTAAGGTGTGATGTGAATCTGGCAGCAACGTTTTTGAAAAATCACCTGTGCAAGAGAGCTCTTAGAGATGCCTAGGAGCTTCCTCTGAGATTTCTCTTCCATAGTTCCTTCAAAAGCTATCAGTTATTTTTCCCAATGTAGTCCATTAACAAGTGGAGTCTAAAAGAAGATTGTTTTGCTGTGGGATAGATAAGAGGCCCAAACAACAGGTATTTTTCACCAGAAATGTTCTTTGTCTGTAAGGCTTTCTCCTTCACTAGCAGAGTTTGTGCTGCTATTTAGTAGTCTGTTTTTCTGAAACAAATGGAAGGTTTCAAGGGTATTTTGCTGCAAATAGCAAACAGATTGGTCGGGTAAAGGTACTGCCTTGGGTGTGACTCAGAGGAAGGTGTCTTTATTATTTTTTTTCTTTCCCAGACTGGAAAATGAGGTAATGTGTTCCCAGTCTTAATACTTTGGTTGTCACAGGGCTCCTTGGTTAACATTTTGATGAGAGGGAACTGGTATGCTGGCTCCTAGTGTGAAGGTCTGGTGTCAGTCCTGCCAGGGGACTAAGCCTTTGGTTCCAGGGAGTCTAGGGATCTCAAATCTGATGTGGATTGCTCCCTGTGGTATTCAGCCCAGGGTTGGGTTACAGTATAACTGCACACTGGCACGGAGTGGCTGGCACTGCTTCCCAAATTCACAGGAGCAAAACTCAACCCAACTGGAGTATGTGACACTGTTCTGGTAGTGAGTTGTAGCAGAAGCAGAACAAGAGCAGCCCTCTTGATTACTTTGGTAATTATGTAACCACAAGAACATCCTCTCCTTTTACATAGGCTCAGTCAGAATGCCAAAAAAAAAAAAACAAAACAAAAAAAAAACCCAACAACAAACAAACAAACAAAAAAACCAAACAACCCCAAAACAAAGCAAAAAAGAGAGAGAGAGATGAAGAATTGGGCTGATTTCTTTTAACCAAGGAAAATGTCACTTGTGAAAAACTTTTAGAAACTCTTTACTTTCTAAATAATCATCTTGTTGAAGACTACCAACAGGCTGTTAGCTTCTCTTGCTGCTCTGCTGCTTTACAAAGAGCACAGAAGCTGCCCAGAGTGTGCTCAGGGACTCACTTCTGAAGGACACATTTTGCTCTATTAAGTGCTTCTTTCTTTACTGTCATCCTACACCTTGAATCACCAGAAGCATTCATTACCATGTGTATGCACTGAGTATCCCATAGCAGAGCTGGACATGCATTAGCAATTTCTAGATTAAAACTATTTTCTGGAGAGTGACAGGGAAGTCCTGGATTCCTCCAAGAAGCTTCTTGCTGCATGTGGTGCATGCATTAGCCTGGATCTCATCCCATCTCAGCCTGTGGCAAAGCTCCTGTTGTGTTAAGAAAAGAGCATCAGCTAGATCTCTTTTTTTGCTCTCCCAAAGGATATCTATTAAGTTAGCTATTTTCCTATGAAGTGAGTCACTCCACACTTGATTTTCCTGTTTTTCTCATTTATTACCACTCAGCTCTTTATTTCTATCACCTTAATGGGAACCCTGTAATTCCTCTGGTAAAGGTACAGTGCTGAAACACATTGCTCACAGCAGCATCTGTCAAAGTCACTCCTAAGTCTGGTGTGCCAGATGTGAAATGAACTTGTTTTATTGGCTCTGGGGAGTTTTTGCTCCATCAGAATGAGTGACTAAAATGCTGTGGTGTGAATTGCAATTTGTCTGTGGGTTTACTCTTCACCTGCATCTGTGGTTGTGTGGAACTGTCTTGAGTACTGTGGGTGAAGGAGTACATCTAGGAGAATTTGGATGAATGCAGTGGTGTTAATGCTTAGAAAGAGTGGAGGCTGGCTTAGACTTAAGGAAAAGGCAAAAATATAGTCTTGTTTCCATGAGGCTTATTTTTTCTTTTAGAAAATCCTGATAGGTGCAGCAAGTTGGTGAAATGTCCTTGGCATTGCTTGCAGCTTGTTACAATGCAAACTTTTCTTCTCATTAAGCTTAGTATTTCCTTATTTATGGGTGCACAGACTTCTTGATTGTTTGAACCATTGACTGTTGGCCTCTGGTAGTACAGGAGATGGATTGTGTTCCCATCTTTGTCACTCTAATAACCTGAAACAAGGCAAATTGTGCCTCAGTTTCACCTCCTGTGGGCTGTATCTTACTATGGTATTTTGAGGTGTATTGCTGAAAGGCTGTCAGGAAAGGGAGGGGAGGTCCAGCCAGACAAAGCATCAGTGAATTAAACCTTCATTTCTTCAGCTTGAGTTAAAGTTAACTTTTCATGTGGGTAAAAAAGGCTAGAAGTTTGGTTTCTGATGAACTGGAAGCTGAACCTGAGAGCTGTCCTTCTGTCCCTCCTCTCACCCAGCAGCAGTCCCCAGGAGGAAGCAGCCTTCCCAGAGTCTCTGAGCAGTCACAGCCTCTGCAACAATAGCTGTTCTAAGCAGAAGAAAAGCTATGGATTTGCAGCCTGCAGCTCCTCTGGAGTGAGGATGCTTCCTTCATTAATCTTTAGATTTTATAGCACTCATCAGACTCAGAGTGTTGCCAGAAGTGTTAACCTGAAGCTGGTGCTGACTGTGGATGCAGGCAACCCTCATGCCAGCAGCAGTATCTTTTCCCCCTCTGCTTTTCCCAGGCATTAAATTCGTTTGACATGGGACCAGCTGCCCACTCTGTAATGCCCTCCTGGGAGTAATCTATATGCAAAAAATCTGTTTAAACTTAGTTAGTGCTTCATAAAGATGGAATTGTTAGTTCACTGCCAGATGGAAGTCTCTCATTCTCGTACCTGAGAGCCTCAGGAATAGCAGTGTCCTCAGTGACTTGCAGGAGCACTTGGTCCAGGTGAGTAAAAGAGTTTGCCTAAGTTATTCAGCTCAACCTTTCCTGTAAGTGTCTTGGAAAGGTGTCCAAGAATCAGCAGAGAAACTACTTTCCCCCAGTACACAACCTTGTTATCACACTGAGCTAAGAGAAAGAGCCAGCTACTCCCAGATTTAATGTGCTCAGTAATGTGCTCTTAAAAATCTCTCCTGAAAAAAACTGATTTATTTTTCTAGTGCTCAGCTTAAGACGGGGTGATTCTGGAAATGAACCAGATTTCAGGATGGAGAACAAGCTTAGTAAGAAATGACCCATTCTTAAACTATTGGTGACTTCTCATACCTGCCTCTGTAGCACCTTATGTGGCCCTAAAGTTTTCCCATCAGAATGTAACTGGAAAGTAGTAGAAAAATATTCCTCCCCACCCCCAGTATTGCAGGGCAGAGCTGCAGTCAGTTCTTCACCAAAGGGCAGTGCTGATAAAAAAGCATTATTGTGAGAAGTGGAAACAAAGTTGGCATGATAATTGCTGTTTGAATCAATAAAATAAATAAAACAAAATGAGTAAAAGCTTTTATGATGATTAATCATGAAAATTGGCATGAGCCTAAGGATCTGTAAAAGGCAAGGATATGTGCAGAATGTACCCCGGGTGGTAAAATGGGTTTATTTTTAAAAATGGGGTTGATGTTAGGTGATAGAAAACTAGAGCTGTAGTTCTGAGTATTGCAGAGTCTTTGTAATTGAATCTTTCTCCCATGAAAGTGTAAATGACATTATACAGAGGTATATGTTTAATAATACTTCAGTCACATACAGCAGCTGCTTCTAGGGGAAAATTTGAATTTTGAAGCATCAGAATCACTTCCCAAAAAGCAGCCAAGCCCATGACACAGAAATTACACTGTCACTCAGTCTCTGGCAGTTTGATTAGTTATCACTATTTAATATGGTATTTATAGATGTTTGTTTCATCCACATTAAGGTAACTTCTGAGCAGCAGCAGTGGATGAAATGAGGTTTCTAGCTAACATTTCATGGTTTAGCTTCTTAAGGATAAAAAAAGATGGGGAAGCAAGTCTGTTTCCAGCCTTTACCAAACATTTAAGATTTAATTATTTTAAGGCAATATATTATTTGGAAAAAAGCAGAATATTTCTGCACAGTATTTTGTTCTGTTTGGATCCACAAAAATAACCTGTAACAGGTTAACACCCAAAGGGTCTCTCTGGATTGAAGGTGCTCTGTACAGGCATGCCAAGACCTTATCCTGGCAGTCTTCTAGATGAATTTTATTAGGGTGTTTGACTGTCTTGGACTTCCTCTGAGCTCTAAATGCTTTGTACTGCACCCAGCACCTTGGCAGTATTTAGCAAATGACTTATGATGAGCAACCACAACCTTGCCTCTCATTATGGATAAGCTTTATGCATAAACTTCCATGAGTAAATCCATCTATTTTAGTCTTTTCAGTACATCAGTTTGAAAGCATGGCTATTAATTACCTTCTTAGTGTATTCATACATTCATGATTAATTTGTAAAGTTTTGACTTGTGAAACTTTGAGGCATGAGTTCAAAGAATACAGCACACTTAAGAGAGTGGAGGAAATTGAACTATTACAGATGATACCATTAAGTTTCTTTGCCACTTTTTGGAGTAAAAAAAAAAATCTCAGGAAGTATCATTAAAATATAATAATACATACACATATACACATAAAATATCCTCAGGTTCTCTTGCATTTTGCTAATTAAAACACAGGAATGAAGAGTAAGTGTAGCCAGGCAGTTGTGTAAGAGTTGTAGAAGACAGAAATAGTCTTTGATCAACCTTTCCCCTCTTTTCTTTTGATGTGTGCTTTTTAGCCTGTTTTAGGTATTTCTGTGCAGTAGTCTGCCTTTGTGTTCTTACTGGGTTTCCTTTAATGCTGAGGATAAGTATGGAGGAGCATCTGAATGATATATAAATCAATTTTTAGTCTTCTGATGACTCTGCTTGCTTCCTTGGTCTTTCCAGAGTTCTTCCATCACAGGGTGCGTGTCAGGGCCTTTCTGGAGGGCCATTCTTCTCTAAGGAGCTTGTTCTGACAAAGAGACCCAGCTCTGCTCTGCAGACCACTGTCAAGTCCTTTAAAAACAAACGAGAGACAAATTTCAGAGGAACCTGACAATATCAGATAGGTCATGGTAGCTTTGTTTGGCAGCTAGTTAAATTGGAGAGTTGGGCACATCCTTAGATGTTAATGGTTAAATGTATTCATTGTTCCAACAAGGGCCCTATTCATAAGGGGCCTATTCTCTGCTCGTTATGCATGCATAATTCCCATTAATGCTGCTGGGGGTTAAGTGTGTACAGTGGGGGGGGATGGACAGTGAATATTATGTTTACACATCCATGTTTGCACTCAGAGGAATATTTTGTAACACATGAGAAGCTGATTGTATTCTGACAGATCTTCGAATCTGAAGGAACTTTAAGTGTGCTTTAAAGAGGAGATGAGAACTGGGGGCAAGCAACTTGTGACAACTCCTCAGATGGCTGGTGCCTCACACTCCATACTGTTGCAATGATAAGGAATCTTTGTTTAGATAAGCCTTTTGTCGGGAGCTAAGTGCTCAGAAATACAGGGTTCTTATTTGGATATCAAAATAATGCCTCAATCTTTTACTTCAGTCACAAAGTTTTGCGAATTTTTAACTGGAGTTAATCAAGATGACAAGATTTTTCTGATGTATATACAATACAGGTATTTTCCATAAAAAAAACCCTTCAGATTAGGATTCCTCACCTTTAGGTGCACATCAAAGTAATGTAAAAGCCATAAAGAAGCTAAGCATCGACTAAGAAAGCCTTTCAAGTTCCAGAAAGTGCTTGAACTACTGAGGGATTTGAAGTGCTCTAATCTCTGACATGGGTGATGTGCTAGGCTAGCACTTTTTTGTTTTGTCACAAATCATCCATGCACATAGTGAAAAGGGACCCTGACAAAGTCATTTTGCTTTTGAAAAGGGCTGCTTTTTTTCATACCATTATGTCTCCCATTCACATCTACATGTTTGCTTCCACTTTGTTCAGGTTTTAAGTAGCAGGGCATTTACATAGTCTTCCCTTTGTTCTCAGTAAATATGGAGTAAAATGAGCAAGATCCGTGCTGTGAAATTAAAGCTCTACTCCTGAGAGATCTTAAAGGCAAAATCCTCACAAAAGGTACAGCAACACAGTGCCAAAGGAGCTAGTGTCCAGGACAGCTTGCCCTGGGTGGTTGTGCTAGGATATGTGAGAAAAAGAGACAGTAATCTGGTGAAAACTGGGTGTAATTACAAAAATACATTGAGAGCTGCAAGAACAGAACAATAGAAAATAGTGCTAAAAATGGACCTGAAGTGATCATCTGGTTCATTCCTGTTATTTGCACCTAGGATAAGTTGTGTTTAAATCAGTGATAGAAGACCATAAACTTTTAAAACTGTTTATTCAAGTGCTTAATTACTTTGCTTTTTTTGTTTTGGTTTGGTTTTTGGTTTTTTTTTTTTGTTTTCCTGTGCAAAACTTAACTTTTCCTCATGGCAATACAGGCCTTTTGCCTTGCCTATTCTTGGCACTGTCCTCTCTGCAGTGACGTTCATGTATGTGACAACTGCCGTGCTTGTTCTCTTCTGCATTTGCACTGGTGACAGATACAGCGTTAAGCTTTTTACTTTAAGTCCATACAACCTAAGCTTGGGACACATGCAGTCCAATAAATGCATGTGCTCTGAGTCTGAAATAAATATGACATAAAGTGTGCTTGTTTAAACTGGTTATTTCAAGATGTGTTGACTCATTAAGCATCATAACTGCTGCAGAGCTGCTTCTGTGTGAGCAGCAAGGGTGGCATCATCAGCAAAAAGCAGCTCTGGGACCTGGTGATTTAGGGTCTTGGTGTGGGCCTTCAGTCACCTCAGGTGGAACAGGGACTCCCATCAGTACCATGTGGGATGTAAATGCAATTTTCTTCATCCAAGTCTGCCATGGCCCTTTGGAGCATCGTGCTGAAGAAGATTGTGAATAGAGTGGGTGTGAGAAGGCAGCCTGGTTTCACACCATTGATTATTGAGAAGGATTCAGCATCACCATATCTGACTTGGCCCCACTGATCCTCACGTAGCAGGATGGCCATTTTGAGTAACTTGGGGGGCATCCTAATCATTCCAAGATTTGCCACAGGCCCTTTCTACCCACAGTGTCAAAAGCTTCAGTGAGGTCAATGAATGTCACATGAAGACCTTTGTTCCATTCCCTACACTTCTCTTGCAGTTGTCTGAGAAGAAATACCATGTCTGTGGTACTCCTATTGGCTCTGAAACCACACTGGCTTCCAGGTAGAGCTTTCTCTGCCATAGCAGGTACTAATCTGTTCAAAAGTATTCTTGCAAGGATTTTTCCAGCAATGGAGAGCTTGGTGGTTTGAGCAGCTTGGCTTTCCTCCTTTCATCTTGTACAGGGTGATGGTGACTGCATCACTGAGATTTGGTGGTAAGGAAATGGCCTGAAGTTGCACTAGGAGAGGTTTAGGCTAAATATTGGGAATAATTTCTTTACTGAACAGAATAGCTGGGTGCTGGAATGGGCTGCCCAAGGAGGTGGTGGAGTCACCATCCCTGGAGGTTTTCATAAAACATGTAGATGAGCTGCTTAGGAGATGCACTAGTGATCGTGGTGGGTTTTTTTTTCTGGGTTGATGGCTGGCCTTGCTGATCTTAGAGGTCTTTTCCAACTGTGACAATTCTGTGTTATATTTGGGGACCAGCAAACAGGATCTGGCTTGGCTGCCTGGTGTTGACAGTTGAACACAGCACACAAGGTTTTTCAGAAGTCCAGAACAACATCTGCTTTTTAGTTACCTCCTGGTTTTAGCTGGGAGCTAAAAGGGGAGGTGTAAAACCCCAACCAGTTTATGTGGCAGGATAGGGCTTTGGGAAAAAAAAGTTGAAACCCATTGGTTTTGGAGAGAGTTTGTCACACTTCTTCTCAGAGAAGCCTTGACTTTAGTCTCCTAATCTTAATTTTGAAGTCTGGCAGAAAAATATATCTGTTACGCTTGGAGCAGTCCAAAGTTGTATTTGGCTTAAGGATTGCTCTTTCAGTTTCAAGCTGTAGTAATCAAATTTACTCTTCCTAACCTGATTTTCCCTAGATATGTCGGGAAATATAAACATTTGCCTTCCCCCCTAAGTAGCTGTGGTTTGGCTCTACCTGCTTGTGATCCGAAGCTTGCTGGAAGCTTGCCCTTTGCTGGCCATGGACCTGCCACACTCTGTGGCCTTCTCTGATAGAAATAAACCCCAACTGTGATGAAAAGTGTTGATGTCACTTGTTGGCAGGGCTGCTGGCTTACATTTGGGAGGTTTATTCTAAAGTCACTATCACAGGTGCCAAAACATTAGCTGAGTAGCAAGGAGTGAATAGGGCCAGCTCGTGTCAGTTTGGCTGCTGCTGTGTTTCTGATGGCTGCCATCCTCACCCCAGCTCCCTTCCCAACTCCCTGCCTCTGGACTTTCCAAATGTGCCTGACAGCATGCCCAGCTGCCTGCAAACAGCTCTGTGACACAGGGCACTGCTCTGTCCATCCTGAATGATCAGCTCTGAAGCATCAGTTAATGCTGTTAGTTTTGAATTGAATCACAGAAGGCAAGAATAGAAATCTAATCAGTCCAGTGTACTGATCCATCCAGTGTACTGGTACATATCCAGTGTACCAACAAGGATGGTACCTTGTTTAAGTGATGAAAGGAAAGAAACATGATTTCTTAACTTATATAGCAGGTGCATCAAATCAAAAAATCAAAATCTAAAAATCTAAATCAAAACCAGGCTTTCAGAGAACACAGAACAGAAGTATTAAGGCAGGCTTCACCAGCAATTGCTTGCAATCTAAGCAAACAACTGAAACCTGAGTATACTCCTCTTTATATGTCTGGGAAGCAAAATGTGGAGACTAGGGGACTTTCCTAAGCTCAAGCATAAATTTTAGTCCTGCCAAACATAGGAGCCCATCAAAGGTTTCCATACTGGTTTTCAGAAGCTGTTGGTCTCGGGTCCCAGCTTAAGGACTTTTGGAACATCTTCCCCAGGATCCTGCCTCTTCTTAGTGCTTGTGGTCCTGCATCTGTTCCAGAATCCATTTTCCTGGTTTAGAGATATGCCAACAAGATACAGGTATTCCTCCTAAACCAGCTGCTGGGGTCCAGAAGGGGTGATAGGATGCGTCATGTGCAGTGAGCTCAGCAGCTTTCCAGCTTGGGAATATGGTTGATAATTAGGAACTTGGGAATGGTCCCTTCAGGTGAGATTTCATTGTGGACCTTCTTTAATGCAATTCTTCATTCCTCAATGCTGCTACCCTGGGGGAAGCACCAGGTAGATTTTTGCTTGTGGTACATCCAGAAAGTTTTCTGTGGTCTAGGTGGACAGAATAAGGCAAAGCAAAACCAAGTGAGGAAGGTTAGGCAGCCATTTCCACCCCTGACTCTAGAAGACTCATGTGCATAAGTAGAAATACTGTCATGGCCTTTAATTTCATGGGGCTAAATTAGTGTACTTTATGGGCCCTTTTTGCTTTTTTGAACTACTTGGTGACAGCCAACTCCTTGAGGTGTTCAGGGTTTTAGCTGCTTGATTTTCCATTTCTTTTAATCGAATGTAGATGGCCAAAAATTAAAGTGCTTACCTGAAATCAAGTGTATGTCACTCTGAACTAGTCCTCCTAAGTTGTGATTCTTTGTGGGCTAATTTTCCTGTTGCATTTACTTTTTAATAATGGAAGGTTATTTGGGGTTTCTTGGCTGTGCTCTTGGAACAGGGTTTGCTTAAGACTTTGATCTAAAGCCCACTGAGTTCACAGGTGTGTTAATTTCAAACTACTGAATCCCCACAGAAGCATGAAGCACAGCACCGTGCCATCTTTAACTCTATTTACTTGTGGTTTTTTGTGCCTGTTGGTCATGGAATGACAGAATGGGTTGAGTTGGGAGGGACCTTAAAGTTTACCCAGTTCTGACCCCCCTTACTGTGGGCAGGGACACTTCCCACTAAGCCAGGTTGCTTCAAGCCCCGTCCAAGCTGGCCTTAAACTCTTCTAGGGATGGGGCATGGCAGCCTGTTCCAGCCTCTCACCCCCCTCAGAGTGGAAGCAGAATTTCTTCCTCATGCCTTTCTCTACTCTTTTCCAGTTTAACACTGTTATCCCTTGTCCTGTGCTCCATGCCCTTGTAATAAGTCCTTCCCCAGCTTCCCTGTAGGCTCCCTTCAGGTGTTGGAAGGCCCCTACAAAAGGACCCCCTGGAGCCTTCTATTCTCCAGTCTGAACAACCTCAATGCTTCAAAGTGTCTGCCATTGACATCAAGGGGTGTTGAACCAAGCCTTCTATTACCTTGTCTTTCTCCTGCTCTATGTGGAAAATATTGCTCATGAGGTCTATCATGGAACAAGTGATCTGAGTATAAATCTGAGTTCAGCCTAGACCCCCAGAAACAGGCTCCTGCCTCTGAGCTGTGGGGCTGTCTGCTGGTACTGTCGAGGTGTATCCAGTGGTGGTTGTAACAGGCTGTAGTGGTTTTGTGTAGCTGTCCTGCTCTTTTCGACATTGAATGGGATTGTCCTTTTATTTCTTCTGCATACTTATGCATGGCTGTTCTCTATGTTGGAGTCTTTCCCCTTTTGCCTGCTGTGAGTTGCCTCCCAGTGCCTGTGGGTCCAATCTGTGACAACAAACTCTAACTTTACACCAGTGTCAGTGCTGTTGACAGCAGCAGAATTGTCTGCATAAGGAAATGAAGAATGAAGAGACTGTGTGATACTGTAGCCCTGCTGCTGCCTGTTTCAATTACTGTGTCATGGGTGATGAAGTTGAAGAATTGGCCCTGGTGAGGGGTGTCTTGCCTGGTAATCAGTTGCTTGATTTTGCTTCAGCTCTGTGAATGATTGCTATTCAGTGTCAAGAGCTCATTGTACTACTAAACTTTTTGTGTATTTCACCCAGGTTTTGAGTTTTTCCCCTC
This sequence comes from Calypte anna, assembly GCF_003957555.1. Classification (NCBI taxonomy): domain Eukaryota; kingdom Metazoa; phylum Chordata; class Aves; order Apodiformes; family Trochilidae; genus Calypte; species Calypte anna. Next base: position 3,760,086 of record NC_044255.1, on the reverse strand, counting down.
TTCCTAAGGATAAATAAAAAGAAAGGGAATCCTAAAGAAATTATTTCAAATACTGATAAAAATGATGGTAGAAACTGTCCATTAAGCCTGTGTTTGACTGTGACTGACTGTGATACATGACTACAGAAGGAAAAACAGCCAAACTGGTCAGAAACATTTGAGATTTGGACTGTAAAATTAACATGTCAAGGAAGACCAATATTGATGACTAAAGGAAAGAGAACATGTAGTCTGAGCACTTTGCTTCCTCTATGGTTTTCAAGTGAGATGGTAAAAAATGGAAGCCTTCAAATTGTGGGGCAGGGAATTGTTTTCCTCAGTTTGCCAATGTTGTTCTTTGCATTTTCCTCTTCTGAGGCTGTTGCCTGAAAATCTACTAGACCATTGCTTCCTTTAGATTTTTTTCTTTGCTTTTTTTCCCCCCTCTTCCATTCTAACTTAAAGATTTATTTGTTGATGGATCAGCTGAAAAATAACAAATACAATTAAACATGAATGGATTAGGATTTCTGAAATTTTCTGTGCCATGCCACCTTACATGGATCTTACTACAGGAGGCAAAGTACATTAGGAAGCAGTTCCTCTAATAAAAGGTCATCTATCATAGGTAAAACAGTCATGTTAACATCTGAATTATCCTTAGGCATCAAAGCTGAGATGTATGAGGCAATTCACACCTCTCATAAAGCTATTTGATTTCATCTCTTGGTAGAACTAGACAGACAGCTTCATACTGATTTGCATTCAGAAGTTTTCTTTATAACTGTACAGGGCTAGAAACCTACATTTTTCATTTAAAAGCAACTTCAGTTGTGCTGTAAACACCATAATCCACAGAGTGCTATGCAGCTGTGTTTCAGTTCGAGCTTTCCACCATATGTGGTTTCTGTGGCACTTGCTTTGGGTAGTGTATGGCAGAGTTCTGTGGCAGTGAAACACTTTCCACACTGGAAATCAGAAATGCAATTGTTTATTGTTGTCCTTTGATATGGAGCAGGAAGGCTGACTAGAACCCTCTAGAAAATATTCTGTGCTTATTTATGGCTTGGTGGAAGAAGTGCATGGGGTTTTTGGCTGTGAATGTGGTAAGACAGAATAAATGAGTCATGGTAGCCTCTAGATGAATTCATGCAAGGTCTTGTATTTTTTTTTTCCCACCTCTGAATTTCCATTATACATCTTGTCCCAGAAAAGTTGAGAAAGGAGCTGGCATTACCAGAAATAATGTGGATTTTTTTAATTAATAGTATTCCCCTTGACCTCTGTTAGCCTGATTGTTTTAAAATTTACTTGATGTGCATCAGTCTAGTTTTCATGCTTTTGTATCAACTCTAGAAAGAAAGAGTTGATACTACACTCTAGGATCCTCAAGACTGTCAGTCTCTCCAATTTGCATGTCCCATGGAGCTAGCAAGCTGGTCAGAATTCCACAGCCTTACTATTAAAGTCTCCAAGGTGGGCCCATGTTCAAAGAATTTTCTCCCTTAGCACTGCCTGATGTGAAGTAACTTTATTTAATCAGCATGAAAGAATTTATCACCCATCTGTAGGAATGCCAGATTTGGAGATGGTGACCACTGTGCTCTCCTTTGGGAATGGCTGTTGGTGCTGGCCCTGCTCAGCACTTACCACTTCCCAGTCACTCTTCTCAGCTCTTGAATTTTAAACATGAGCAGTGTGGACTGAGATTCTGTAAGGTGGGTTTCATGCCTTCTGCTGCTGAAATGATGCAGTTTCTGAGATCGGGGTGCAGGGGAAGACTGGAGGAGGGAGGTGGTGAACTGTGAGAAGTTAATCCACCCTTTTTTGTTCTTCAAGCAGAGCATTTAGGAGCAGTACAGCCATTTGACATTGACATTGACACATCTTCCAACATGCTAAAAACCAGGCTGGTTTGGGAACCACTGAAAAGTCTCTAATTGTAGGTCCTTAGTAGACATATTACAAGTTTTACCATTCCTGTGCACATGTTCTGTCCCCTTGTATTACCAGGTTTTCCCCTGTGAGCCAACTACATCCATGCAGGTTAGAGGTGTCAAGGGCAGATGAGGAAAGTGCTCATGGAAACCATGTTAGAGGTCTGGGAACAAACATAAGATGAGCAATAGTTTCAACTGTCTTCTCAGCTGTTTGCCGTAAACTTCCCAATTTCAGCCAGGCTTTTCCCAGAGAAAAGTGGGAATGGGTGGCATGGGGTGGTCTCTCCCTTCACCAGCTGCTCCTCCTAGCAGGGAGGCTGAGGCTCATGAGCTGGAAGTGTCTTGAGCTACTCTGCTTCTCTAGGACATCTTGTAGGTATGCAAGTAGTTGGAGGAAGGGAGGCAGACAGGGAAGTGGTTGTGGGAAAGAATGGTAGGAGAGGACCTTGTTTGAGGAGGGTGAGAAATGGTCTGGAGTCATGGGAGTAAAGGGAAGAAGTGGCTCATTAATGGTTATGTAGGGTCTGGTGAGCAGAGGGCCATTCAGTTTGGGGCATAATCAGATGTGCTGCTCCTCAAGTCCAGTCATGAGGCAGGATCTGTAGAGTACAAGCTGAGGTGAAAAAACTAAGGATTATAGGCATGCAGAAACCTATGGTATAGGACAGAAGGTGATTTGGAAACTAAACCAAAAGCCAATGCAAGAGCAGAGAAAACCAGTCAAGCAAGAGATGAAAGTGGGAAAAGCTCTGACAAAAAGTACTCAGCAACAGGCCTAACAGCACTGGCCTGTGCAGATCCTGCCCTCAAGACCGGAGTATTTTGGAATTTTCTTTCTCTGGAAGCTGATCAGGCCCAGTGCCAGATGGTCTCCATCTGACCTGCAAGCTGTGGCACTTGCCAAGTTTCTGCAGTTATGATATCCAGTGCTTCTTGCTCTTCTCTTTCCTTTCCCATTCAAAGTTTTTACCCCCCTTGAATCTGCTGGCATAATTCCAGTGCAATCAAAATGGTCCTCTCATTTTGTGGGTTTTAAAAAGCTTTTTTTGGTCTACTCAAGGACTCTTGAGCTCTAATGCAAAGCTCTTTGACTTGACTAGAGTTGGAAGTAGCTGCAGGTGGTAGCAGTTACATTAGTAGGTCAAAAAGGTGCTTGATAAGACTGGAGATGTTTGCTTTAGCTGTGACTATTTCAGCTGGAATAGCACATCTGGTCAGGGCCTTGGTGATGTTTCAGGGTATTTTAAAATAACAGTGAGAACGTAAAATTCACTGATCAAGTTAACACCTCTGTTAATGTAAAGTATGAAACCAAGGGATTTGGGGGAAATGCCATTTTCATGGCTTGTATTTTCCAAACTGCACTTTTATGCTGTCACGCTGGATAGCTGCATCTTGTTAAGCTGCATAGAGAGAGATGGGACAAATTCAGGGTCTGCTTTGGGATTTCTTCACCTCTTTGGCTTTAGGGGGAACTTTACTATACTGTATGTCTATGAAATCTTTGTTAAAATGGATAGTGACATTATTTTCACAAAATAGAGGGAAGAGTTAGAAACAGATTGGAAAGGTCCTTCTGAATAGTTAAAAAATGTGTGCGAGAGTTGGCCAGAGTTTATCTGAGGCAGGAAAAACATCTCTTTCCCTGTGACCTAGGGGAAGAGCCTCTGCTCCCTGGAGCTTACCTGGATGTTACCCCTTGCTGACAGGAAGAGATGGTTTATAGGGTTAGCTGTTGACAAACCACCATCATTGGCAGCAGTGCAGCAGGCTGTGCTCCAGCCAGCCTGTCCCAATGCCTTCTTGATTTTTCTCACCATTCCTGGCATTTGCTACTTCAAGCATAGTAACTACCATATTTTAAACACTGGCAAACCAATGGCATCTGTTTTGATGTACACATTGTGCTTTTGATGAGTTTAATACACTTTGTCTTTCTAGTTCATTTTATTAGTTGCAGTGGGACTGAGCTGGGCTCTGTGCAGGGTGAGGATGGCTTCTGCTTCTTCTGTGGATGAGTTTCTTGACAGCAGCCTTGCAGCTGAAGGTAGGGATGGCTTCAGCATCTCAAGAGCTGCAGAAAGAATGGACCTCAGAAACTTCTGGCAGACTGCAGGGTCTGGATTCCCTCTCCTTGGCATGGCTGGGCTAGTGTGGCCTTTTTTCACACATCAAGTAGTGGCAGAGGGGGGAACCTTGGTTAGGAATTGCTTCCTTTTTAATTTGATTTTCCTCCTAAATTAGTTGGGTGCTAACTGCTGATTTTTCCTGTCCGAGGCAGCAGGTGCACCAGACTGAGTCTCAAGAAGGACAAAGTGTTGGCTCCTGTTTAGCTGGGCCAGACACAGTACATGGTGTTTTTGTCCCCCTCCCCCTCTGTTACTGGGATATAATCAATCCTGCAGCCTTTGAAAATGTTTGTATAGCCATGAAGAACTTGGGCTTTGGACCAAAGCTTTGTGTAGAGATACTATTGAAATCTATAATTATATTAAAGGAATAAAAAGTGAGGACATATGGCACTGAGCTTGCCCTATGGTCATAATTGCTTAGGAGTACTTTCTGCAGTGAAGATACAGGCTCAATTTGTTTAAAAAAAAATAAAAATCAACCTTTCTTTGAAAAAGTCTTTGAAGGTAGATCAATGAGTGTGCATTAAAAGTTTCTGGCTTCCGAGTATAGCTTTTACAGTGTATACTGCATTTTAAGGACAGTGCAGAGCAGCTGACATCTCCACCATGCTAAAAGAACTGTTATATTGTAGGTGGTCATCTTACAAAGGCACAAGTATTTAGCTTTTGGAATAAGTTAATTTTATTTGCTAAACAGACCTCCCCACTTCTGGGAACTTGTACTAGTTCAGCTAGCTCTAATGCCTCAAATCTCTGAATTTGTTTGTACCAAAGTTAAGAATAGAGCACAAACCCTCTGATACAAAATAATAATAATAATAAAAAAAAATCCCCAAGGAACACAAGGAAGCACTCCACATGAGAGCTGGCCAGATGGACATCAGGTAAATATGTGTAGTTTTCTGTGTATTCAGCACCTCAAGTGATTTATAATTGTGACACAGCTGTTTAAAGGTGTTGCCTTTGGCTTGTGCAGTGTTTTAGGGTTGCAGATGAGTTTAGAGTAGGGATCACTTTTGCTTTCCAAACTACTCATGCTTTAGACTCCAGTGTATAATTTTTCTTCCCGTTCAGAATGAGACTTTGTTTTAAAAAGTGTAGCAAGATACTTTATCCTGTTTTTTATAATAACACTAAGGTTGTAAAGTCCACAGTTCTCCCACTTTAAAAATAAAAAGCTTAGCCACAGTTTTAACCAGTACTCAGGGGAAAACCAGACTTGACTGGGAAATAATGTACATAATTGTCAGAGTAATCCTTCCATCTCATCTGGAGCAGAACATTGATTTGTTTTAGGAAAGCCATAAACCTTTTAGGATTGAAGCCCAGGCAAGTAGAGTGGAAGGCATTCTGGTCCACCAGTAAATTTATGTGTAAGAAAATGAAATGGGAGTCTTGAGATGCAGGGATTCAGAGTCCAGCAGAGGGTTCCCATCATGGTCTGGGTGCTGGAACCATGTGTGGGGGTAGCAAACTGTGCTTGTTCAGTTGTAGAAAGAGAAGATGAAGGGAAATTGTGCTTTCTTCAAGTGCCTATTGGAAGGAAACACAGTGGAGCCAGATTCTAATGGACACATGGTGATATGCTGAGGAGGAGTGGATATGAGTTGGAACATGAAAAATTCTCCTTAGATGAAGTTTTAAAATCTACTACTTTTAATAAGGTTGTTCAAATATTGAAACAGAGGCTCTGAGAAGTTGTGGGGTCATCCATCTGACTGAATTTTAGACATTTGGCTGGCTGAATTTTTAATGTAGTTTGACCTGCTTTAAGGGGGAGGATGAACTAAAGGCTCCTTCCAAACTAAGTTATTAGTTAGGCAACAATAAGGAGCATCTTGGGGACACCAGGTAAGAAAGTCCTAGAGAGAAATTAGCAGGATCAATTGCTGCTACAATGCTCTTGGTCATTTTTTCCCCCTCTTCCACCAATGATGCTTTTCCTCTGGTGTACAGAATAGCTTTGTTCTTAAGTCTCCCCATAAGGCTGTCTCCCTGTTGCTGGTCAGCAGTGCCCATGCTAAGAGGAGGGGGCTACTGGGGCACTGTGGGGGGAGAGCTCAGCCTGTGTCTCAGGAGTGGTGGTGCAGAGATGCTGCTTGGTCACCATGTCCCTCCCCTCCTTTTCTGTTGGAGGGGGTATTTTGCATTAAGATGAAGGATGAGATAAACTAATTTTAGCAGTAGAGTTATTAAAGGCTTGAAGACATTACTAATCAGTTCTAATTTAATCTCAGCACCTAGGCATGTACAGTACTGAAAAATTTTATTAGGTTTCTATAATTGTGTTAAAAGTGATACCCCTAGGCTAGTATTGAAGCAAATGAAATTGCCAAGCTGTATGTGACAGTCCTGACCTGATAGCACTGCTATGGGCATGGGGTTTGCTCTTTGCTGGACTTCTAATGCTTTGTGTTTTACATCAGGCTCCTTAACTGTCAGGGGCTTAGTACTGTTGCTATTTGAGTGCCCTCTACCTCACTTTGGCTCAGAACCAAGAAAAGCTCATCTGCAGGCTGTTAGTATTCATCGGAGGAGATAGCTGGCTGGGTGGGGAATCCCAGGAGTGTAATTCCAGCTGAGATGGCTATATTCTTCTTACAGGCTTCTGGAAGAGCTGCAGGTTCCTCTGGAGCTATGGTTCCAAAGGGGATGCTGCGTGCATCCCTGTGTAGCTTCCAGCATGGAGCATTATTTCAAACTGTTGATAGAGGTCTCAACTTTACAGAAGAATTTGAAACAAAAATTCAAAGTGCTGTTGTAAGAAGAAATGGTCTGAGTAACAGCAGCCTGTCCTTGCAGATGCTGAATAACATCTACAACTTCTCTGCTCAGACACCTCATTGCAACTCTGACTCAGTTGCTCAGCAGTACTGTAATTCCACATAGGCTTTGTGGTGGCAGCCCAAGGGAGGTGGTCCTTCCCTGACCTCCTCCAGTTCCTTATGTCAGAACAAATGTATGTTCATGGGGTTAACTGGATCAGGGAACCAATTCAAGTTAAAATTAGCTTGGCCAAGAAGCTAATTTCAACCTGGGGCATCTAATCTGGCAGCTGAGGGCAGGCGAGTGTGCCCAGCCGGTGATGAGCGTGCAGCCCTCCTGCTGCTGATTTTAGCAGCCTGCTGGCTCATGCTGGTGTGCACTGGTCTTGTCCCAGGGGCTTTCACTGGGTTTTAGGACTTTAGCCTTGGAAAGAGTTTGTTTTTCTTTTTCCTATCTATGGAATTATATCAAAGGGTTAGCCAAATCGACCTCCAAAATGGTGTCCTGAGTGAACCCAGTCTGTGGCGACTGATATTTGTGAACTGGTTTAAAAATGTGGGTAAACTGGAATATGTTAGTTTGGTTTTGACCCTTTAAATGCAAATTAGCTGACTTTGTAAACTGGAAGTGATTTTTTTCAAGTCAAAGGAGGCATTTCAACCAGCTCAGTGCTTGTTTTTTTCTTGGCAAGGGAGGTTTATTGAAATTCCTTTTCCCTGCAGCTCTGATCTCAATGAGCTGTTGACCTGGAGCTGGCCCTAAATAGTGCCTGGCTGTTGGATGTTTGGATGTTTTCCTATTACTTTTTCAGTATGCATCCTTCTACCCTCTTGTTTTCCATCACAGTCAACTCTCTGTGAAGCCTCACTATGTGTCAACCTGCAAGAGCAGATGGTGAGGATTAATACAGTTAAATTGGTCATTAATATTTCTCTCCCAAGGCCTGGTCTGTGGCAAGATGGTGGAAATCCTCTGGAGCAACATGGCCTTTAGGAGATACAGGGCTGTTTCCCATGCATCTGATTTTTCCATTCCTGTTGTCCCTTTGTTGTAGCATGGGGGGAGCAGTGTTCACAGGGATGTAAAACCTGAGATCCCTTGGGATCAGCCCCGAGGTGGTGCTGAGGGAGGAGGTGGCAGCCTCAGGCTGCTGCTGCGGGCTGGGGAGATGGGAGATCGGCATTCCAGGGAGAGAGGTGTCTGCTTCCTGGGAAAAGCGGTGTCTGCTTTCCGGGAGAGAGGTGTCTGCTTCCCGGGAGAGAGGTGTCTGCTTCCCGGGAGAGAGGTGTCTGCTTCCCGGGAGCAGTGCTGATGCCTGAGGGCTGAGGGAAGAGGGTGGAGTCGGTTGCCTGCCGCCTTTTTACCTCAGAGCGCCGCCATTTCTTCCCTGAGGTGGAGGGTGAGGGCTGAAGGACACCAGGGTAAGGCTGTCTGCTTTCTGATGTTTCATGTTTTCCTGAGAAATTGTAATATCTCCTTTTTCATATTGCTTTACTGAGAAATTGAATTGGATATATCTTTTTCCATATTGCTTTACTGAGAATTTGCATTGGATATATCTGCTTTTTCATAGTGTGCGACCGCTTTACCTCAGGTATTTTTTTTCATGCTTGCTTCTGGTTTTGGATTTGCTTTAATAGTAACTTACTTTTTTTTTTTTTTAATTTTTTTTCTCCTCAAAGTATATTTTTGAAGCACCAGAATATTTTATCTGCTGTCTGTTACATCCCCTTTCTGCATTTGCAGTGGTGCAGACCAAATAGACTTTGAGTGTCCATCACAACTCTGTGTGATGTAGATTTTCTCATCAAGAACACTTAGGTTACTGAAACACAGGCAAAAATGGAACAATTTAAACAAGACCAAAGAAAATAATTAAAAAAATGTTTTAGTCAACTTTCAACTTTGTATTTTTGAGCTGTCTGATTTCAGTGCCTTTATCCTACATATAGGCGGGCTGGAACTGGTAAGAAGATGGAGCTCTGCTAAGTTTTTAAAACAAGTTATTTTTGGTTCAGGTGAATAGTTGTTGACTTTCACTTTGAGTGAAGCCTGGAAGTTTAAACAGGAGTCTCTGACTGCCAGTGGATGTAGATAGCTCAGGGCCTCTCTCAGTGTGGAGTCAGTTTCCTACCTTTAGCCCTGGACAAAGAAACTGAGGCAGTTGCAGAAACCAATTCTATTTTCCTGGCAACTATTGCTGTTTGTTTGATGGTGAAGTCTGATTCAGACAGGAACCAAGCATATTAAAACTTGAGAGAAAAGGAAAAAAAAAACCCCACTTCAGCTACCACAGCTTTTAGAAAACTCAGATGTTTGGTTTTTTTTTTTCTTTCCTTTTTTTTTTTTTTTCTTCTTTTTGTGTGGTGCTTAAGAGCTCAAAGATTTTTGAGAGGCTTCCTGAAGTGTAAGAGGTTGAATAAGTAGTTATTCAAGTGAATATTGCATCCTAATTTGAGGCATGGTTTTCATGCAGATGTTAAAGTTATGGTGCCCTTAGCACAAGATGTACAGTGGAAATACTGCCCCTTCCTTAATGATTCTTCTGTGTCCTTGACTTTGTTTAGATGACTTTGCCCAGTACTCTTAAGAGTAAAATAATTTAGTAGCTGATTAATGTGATGATACCCAAATTTAGGTGAAACAAGTATGTATTCACAGTGAGACAATAAAATTTCACAATGCCATTTCTTGCGGGTTGGGTTGTGTTTTGTTTATAAATTTTAAGCGTGGGGTCCTGAAATTAAGAATTGTTTATTTGTGTGGTGTTGGTTGGAAGGCTTTCTGATTAACTGTGTTTTTCTTGGTTGTTTTAAGAATCGGATTTACAGATCTGTCAACACCAAGCACCCACGTGTTGCACCAAAAAGATGGAAGAAAGCTACCAGGCAGCTGTTCGAAGGGAGAGGACTCAGAGTATCCAGGCACTGAACTTTGAACTGAAGTACATGATTGTTGGTCATATCACAGCTTTTCAAGGTAGGAACTACTGAGGTGCTGCAGCCCTATGAGTAGTTTATAAAAGTATCCTCTGGGGTCAGAAGACAAAGCTCTTTGTTTTTCATTTCTCTTGCATTGCTTGTGATAGTCACTGGCTTATGTTTTACTTGCTTATTCTTTGATGATCCTGCATTTAGAAAAAGGTGATGGCACTTAATCTTGATTGGTATTTTAAGAACCTGCCTAAATCTAATTAGGAATAGATTTGAGCTTAGACCTTGTTCCTGGGATCATTCTAAAAAAGATAGGTATGGATTTTTCCAAGGCATTTTCAAATGTCATTTAGATGCCTGATGGCTGTTTGTGCTTTTCAGTGTTCTCTTGTGTTGCCAAATCACTTATGGGTGTCAAAAGTTAAATAAAAATGTATTTGTTTCGTGCTGAAAAATGCTGTTATGTCAAATTTCTGTGTCAAATATTTCACTAAGTGGCAGGTCACATGAAGAGTGATCTGCTCTCAAGAATTACAGCCACACAGTTAAATGCATCAAGGAGCCCATGCTAAAAGTTTGTTCTCATAACTCTTGTTGTTCTCAAAGCTAGCTTGCTCTTTCATGTCTATGTAAATCTATGTAGTTTCTTTATACAAGTATTGTACTACTAAAGGGAGGAAAACACTTGTGTAGGGTTGTGCACTATGAAGCACTTCGAGTACAAGAGACTTTTTTCCAGAGGTCATTTAGGCACGGGCTTTGAACTTTAAATATATGAGAGTTGAGTGATTAATTCAAGTACTGAGTGATGTATCCAGCCCACTGACTTCTGTGGACCTCATTATGTGCTTAATTTTAACTCACTGCTTTGCAGTGTTTATTCCTGAGCACCCACATGGAATGGGTTTTGAAAACAAGCCAGTAGTTATTAAAATACAAAGTCTTGAGGTCTATATGATTAAGGTTATTGTAACAAGGCAGCTTTTATCAAATAGTAGCTTTTTTTGTCTCATTCCTTCCATTTGAGTGGAAGTACCATTAATAAAAGATGTGATTGACAGTTAATAAAAGGTAGCATTTTATCTAGAAATGGCTGTAAGTGATGGTGGGAATCTGAAGGAGATGTGCAAGGGAAAGATGAATTCTCTTCTGCTTTTGGTCATTACCTCTGTGTTCTGTGCCAATGCAATAGAAATGGCATTTAGTTTCGTTTCCATTTAGTTTTTGCTTTTTTTTTTTTTTTTAATATTCCTGTGATTTAAAAGTTTGCTTGAAGGGCGCTTTGGAGGAGCACTGTAGTAAAAGGTTGATTGTTGGCATTGTTAAATGATGTTATTCAAGCAATCTTTCAATATCATGACTGAATAAAGAGGAGGTCAGAATAGATTAACCTACCAGCCCCTTTAGGTCAAGCCAGCAGCTTTATTGTCCATTGCTGATGAAGCCTTTTGATGGAATGAAAGAAGCAGTTAGGCATTTCACACAGTTTAAATTTACAAGCATTTTTTGGAAGTGGGTTAACAGGTTGTTTGTTGTAACTTGGTGTGTTTGGCCTTCTGTCTACATTAGGTGGAAACACTTGAAAAATGCAACTTTTCTCCTTGTATTGGGAATTGCTTTTGTCCTTTGGTTTTATCCCAGGTGACAGTGAAAAGCCTCTATCTGTTGCTGTATAAACATTCTGTTGCTGAGTAGTACTCTGTGAAACACTGACTGAGAGGGGAGATCTTTGCTTTGCTTTTTACTGGACCCTTTTGGTCTGATTTGGTTTGTTGCTATTTTGAATGATCAAGTGTGAGGGGGCCAAAACCACACAGAATCACAGAAAAGCAATATCCTTATTTTAGAAGCTTTCAAGTGTGTTTCAGATTTCATGTTACATGCAGCAGTGGGAACTGGCGTAGACTTGCTAAAAAAATAAAAATAAATAAAAATTCATTTGTGGTGGTGTTTACTTGCCCAGTTTTCATGCACAGCTTGCCTTATGTATACATGTTCTTAGTCCTGTTTGTGTAGCCAAAGCAAAGCAGTAGTTTGCCTTTTTGCCTGCTACTGAGGAAAAGTACTCTTAACTGCTTTTTAATGCACTTTTAGCAGATAATACTCTTTAATATTATATCCATACTGGTGAAATAATTTTCAAGACTAATGCAGTGTAAGGAAGGGATTTTCAGAAGTCCATCTTGGAGAATGTAGTGGTGGGAATTACATTTCAGTGGGAGAAGAGAGCAACCTTTTTGAGGGCCAGAGACAGATTTTAAGTTCTCATTTTCTTGCGTGCAAGTCAAGACTCTTATTTATGAGGTCTGCAATCAGACACCACAGTTATTAATAGGAAAGAGCTTTCATATGTGAGTAGGAGTTTTGATATGTGTTCAATTAAATATTCCCTCTAAACTGCCTGGGTACTGCTGTTGACCATTTTGGACTTGAAGAGATTTCGGTTTTGTTTCTCTTTTGGAAATTGAAAATGTTATTCAAGTAGCTTTGCCCACAGCTGAAACAAGACAGTTTTCACAGGTGCTGGATTTGGTTGTGTGAAATAATTAGTCTGTAAGGCTTGATTAAATATACCCCAGCTGTGGGCAGGCTTGTTATACTTGGGCTAATGCCCTTTCCATACATAGGGAGCACTAGGGTTCAATCCTGCTATTTTTTCCCTTTTAAAGTTTTTAATAGTAGCAGTCCAGTCATTGCTCAGACACTTCATAAATTAAGCTTCTGTGTGGATGTTTTTTGCTTGAACTTCTGCATCTAATGCTGTTACACCTGATTGGAGTAGGACGAGGCACGTTGGCATCAACTGCAGGCTGTAAAATGCCCACTCCATTATTAACAGGACAGGATAAAGGCAGGAATGAAAGGGCCAGCTGGCTGCTTGGGAATCTTGTCATTGGAATCAGCTCCTTCAAAATCATACAGTGTCATAAAATCTTCTGGATGTTTGACATACTGAATGTAACTAGGCCCCTGGGGGAGAGGTTCATGAAAAGCTGACACATTCACTTTCTCTTAGTATTTTGGATTGTGGTACAGCCTAAAAGTCATAACCATGATATTAGTCATTCCACTGATGTGTTATTAATGACTCTGTGCTCCAAATGGGGTCAGTGGCAAGGTGGAGTATGGCTGAGATGTGTAAGCATTCCAGACTGTAATGGGAGCAACATAGGAGAATATGCCTGTTGTTATCATCCTAGTATGTGACTCTGGCTCTTTATAGGTGGCTTTGTTTTGGATGCATTTTAGAGCTGGTTGGTTTGTCCCATCCAAAGGTCTCCCTGTCTTTGTCTTTGCTTTTGGGACTGCAGCCTCAGATGCCCAGCAGAACAATTGAAACAAAGAATCAAACAGCATGCTTTAATTTTGTAACTTGCCTTTCTCTTTGACTATAAGATTCTTCTTTTAACTTAATGGGGCTTTTTGTCCCAACCATTTTTAGGCTTGCATGGAAACAAACTTCTTGTTTTAGCTTAGATTTGTGTGGTTGTGGTAATGATACTACATGTTGCTTAGCACAGGGTCATGCTTCACTGCTACCCCTAGTTCCCTTATACAGTCCTTGCACTTCTTGGAGACACTTCCAAGAAAGGCAACTGAACTGATTCATTGTCAGTGGATTAAAAAGTGGCTAGGGTGTGCAGGCTGAAAGTTGCTGTCAGAGGAGGTATCAATAGCCTGACAGGAAAGCTTTGTTGTGGTCAGACAGCAGAGCAAACCTGCTCTCCCTTTTCAGTGTCCTTTGTGGGACACTAACAGGTACCTTGTGAAGATCCACAGAAAGCATGGATCTGCTCCTGTCATCTTCTGCTGAGGCTAATTTGAGGTAATGAGAATTCAAACTCTGGTAATTACACTGATGGTTGCTGCAAAGGGGTGGAGCAAGATCCTTTGAAATCTATGTCACATGTCAGTCATGAAGTTAGCAGGTATCAGAGGGACAGCAAAAAGCTTTGTTTTGAGCTCAGCATTTTAAAAACTAATTATTTGTTGCTGCCCTTTTTGTTTTTACAGCAGGAATAGGAATTGTTCACTCACAGCCTCTGCAGAGAAAGCTCTTTCATGAATGAAAGCATGTTGGTCACAAAGCAGTAATTTTGTGTTGTTCTTGGAAATAGCATTCATTTGACCTTGGGAGTCAAGTGTCAGGGCCAGGTGTTCCCATATTCTCTCAGCTCTGGGAGAACAGATTAGCTCTGTAGTGCTCTGTTCCTCTGACTCAAGGTGTTTGGGAAAGCTGTGCTTATTTTTTTCTTTACATAAAATGGGCCAATGCTGGCTGGGAAAGCTCCTTGCTGTTTTTTCTAATAGCAGGAGTTGCAGTGATGTCCTTGTGCATACATCATTTTCCCCTGTTGTCATCTGATCCAAGGAGGCAACTGGGGAGACAAAAATGGTAGAAGGCAGAGGGAGGAACCTAGTTGTAACAGGGATAGAGATCAGAACTCCTGGTTGTGGGTGAAATGCCTGAGTTAATGATCCAAAAAGATCTTAAGCATGAAGTTTTTGGCATCCTCCCTGGTGAATGGGAAGGGTCATCTGGTGTCTGTGGGTCTAGGGATGGTAGGGAGCATTCCCAGAAATAACACAGTACACTGGCACAGCCATTTGGAGTCAAAACCATTCTCCATTTTAATTTGGCTGAGTTGCAGTGTTGCTGACACGTATTTTTACTAAATTTAGGAATATCAGCTTGAAATATGGGTGGCTCGTTATTGGTTTTGAAGTGCAATGAAATTTATAAAACAAATAAGGCTTGACTGGAGAAGAGCACTCTGGTTTGAATTTAATTAGTATGTGTAGTCACAATGCTGGAGATGGATGCAGTCCAAAATCAATGAGCTATTTAAAAAAGCCCAAAAAACAAAAAGCCAACCATCACCAACAATGCCTCTGCTTTCCTTTATTTACTGCTGGATTATAGAAACACAAAAGTAGTTTAAATAGTTGTTTGTAATCGTGTAGTACGTGGTCTTTTATTCAGACAAATTGTTACCCACCTCTTTCCACTTCCGTAACCCTGCTAAGCAGAGTTTTGTACTCTGCTGACCTCTGAGCTGAAAGCTGGCAGAGATGTGTAATTTGGTTTTGGCTCAATGCAAAAATTACTCCCTACAGAGAGACAGATAGAGGCTCCATCAGAGTATTTCTGTCCACCTCCTGTGTACTACCATGTGTGTTCTAGCTGGAGTGAGAGACTGTTTTATGTGTGCAGCCCAAGGGAGGCTGGGATATTCCTTTTCAGCTGTAACTTTGCATGTGTGAACTGCATACACATGGACTACTGCTGTCTTGTGTGGGGCTCCTGGTGAGAGAAGACTGTCTTCATATGACAAAAGCAGTTGTGGGGTTTTGGTGTTTTTTTTTTTTTTTTTTTTTTTTGGCTGCTTCTATTCTCTTTTGAAATGTAAGCACAGTTCTTTCTAGGGTATTTTCTGTCTGTAAATCTTAGGCACTGCTGGAAAGGACTTCAGTGTAGCTGTGCTGGTGCTGGCATTGTATAAAGTGAGACATAGGAGGGGGAATATCTTTCCTAAAGTGGGACATAATACCACAGGAAGAGCCAAGAATGCAACTTAGTTTATCTTTGTGATCTCTTCTGATGTGTCTAAAAAAGTATTTGTAATTTCAAGACACCTTGGAGAGCAAGGGGAATTTGGCTGATGGTAGTCTCTTGAGTGTTTGTTGGAAGTCTGAGATGTTCATTTTGTCCTTGGAATCTGCACAGCTGGGCTTTGCCCTAGGCATGGATCAGGTCAGTGTTTGAGAGCAGTGTGGTATGAGGAAGGGGTATTCTGTATCAACACCTCAGTGAAAAGATTCCTTCTTTGTATTTTGATGCTGCCTGAAGTTCATAAACCCAGTGTGCTCAGCATGTCATCAGTTCCAAAGAAGGAATTCCCCTGGTTTGTAATCTACTGTGAGGCAGTTCCTGGTGGGTAGAGGCAAAGAAAATGAAGAAATGGTAGGGTAGGAAAATCAGAGTTCGTCAGAAATAAGCAGCCTGTGCAACCAAGAAACTTGTGTGCAGTTGTGGTGAAGCATTATTTTTGTGAGAGACAGTCTCCTTTTTCTGTCATCCTGTTTCTCTCTCTATTGTTGCCTTCTCAACTGGTGAAATGTCAGCAGCTGCCATGTATTCCCCACACTGCACATAGGTACTGTCGCATTGGGTGAGGCTGCAGGGCCACTTAACGCTCCTGTTCAGTGGCCATGAGTGAACAGGGAATTATATTGGAAATATGGACATATTTCTTTTTTTTACCTTACTGTCCCCTAAGAATGGTAATTAAAGAGCTTTGAATTAGGCTGAGATGCACCATTACTGATGTAATTACCCATTGTTGAGCCCACTGCCCCTTGATCACTTACTCACCAAATTATTTTTGGCTACCACAAAAAAGGTGACAATGTTGACCACATGCTGACTGCAATGTAACTGTGCATCAGGTTGCTTGCTTTGAACATGCTGCCTACTAATTCCATTGTGTCATTTGATTCTTAAGTTTTTTGCTTAAAGATTGTTATTGCCAGTATAATTATTCATCTGTTTGCCTTTTATGGTTTTAGAGCCTAAAACTTCACTAAGACTTCAGTTTTTGTTTGCATGTGGGATGAGGGAAGGAGTGTTAAATTCTTTCCTGCAACTGTCCTTTTCACAATGAAATATGAAAATAATAGTTTGCAATGTGATATTCCCTAATGCCCTCACCTTTTATTTTCTAAATGTACAAAATGAAAAGAAAATCTTGGAAATGTGCCAGGGACCATGAGTAAATGTTAACATTACATTGTGCATGGTGATTATTGCAGTCACTGTGCAGCTTGTGTGTTCCAGCCCTAAACATTTTCAGTTAGTGTGAAGTAATCTTTTCTGGCTGAAAGGATACCTGTGATCCTTTGGAATAATGCCTTCTCAGAAGTGTTGTGTACACTCTGTGCTGCAGATTGCAAGAGAATGGAATTATTTCTTACCTGGTGTTTTGTATTGTTCCATTTTCCATAGAAATTGGAATCAGTGTGATCTATCAATAAATATTTTAAGGAATGTGCTTTCTTTCTATGTATGTAGGAGCTGAAAGTTACTTATGGAAACAAACCTTTGACTTTAGAATTTTTCTGTAGTGTGTATTACACATGAGTGTGTGCAGAAGCTCATACCTGCCTCTTGTGTCCTCTAAGACTCTTCATGCCCCTTGATTTTTTCACATACTGCTACATCTCCTACAGTGTATATACTATGAAAATCAAGTATGTAAGAGTAACAGGGTAACAGTTTTCAATCAAGTATATAACAGGGTTTTTTTTGTTGTTTTTTTCTTTTCCCCCCTCTCCCCCCAAGGTTAACTGGATCCTACTGTAAAGATAATTCCTCTAGGCAAGCTACTGGTGACACTCTAAGTGTCAGTTCCTGTCCCAAGCCAGCAAACCTAGGCCTTTCAGATGGATACCTTCTTGTTTTCTCCTATACTGTCTTTCATGTTTGTGTGTGCTGTAAAGATCCTTCTTGTCTTCCTTTAAATGCTGTTCTTTAAGCTGTCTTCAAGTTCCTCTCTATGGAACTTCCCCTCCTTTCTATGTTGTTTGCCTTTCCTTTTATTGGCAGCTCTGAGACAGTCACCATTCTTTATCCTCAGTCTCTGCAGTGGCTTTGATCCTGATGTTTTATTAGTATCTCTATCTGCTACAGTGATGTAAACAAGTGACCTGAGTAATTTTTGTGTGTTTCTGATTGCATTAATGCATTTCCCTGCTGAGCCTTGTCATTTGGGCAGCTTGTTAGTAAGAAGAAATTGCTGGTCTTTAAAAAGACCACAGGAAAAATCATAAGGAGGAATAATGCAGGAAATTCATGTTCTTCCATCAGAAAATTGATGACTCTCTGCTTTCAAAATAGCAAATTGAAGTGGAAAATTTGATGGAAACCTGGGAAGAACACTTAAGTCTAACCACAGAATGTAAATTGCTGTCTTGCAGACCATATTTAGTAACAGAGATCATGTCCATTGAAGCCTTTATAGGATAAATGAAGCTAGTGACTATATTGTTAATAGTGAATCTCTCCTTAAGCATATGAAAACTGTGTAGCAAGTCTTATTTATTACACTGAAATGGTCTTTTATCAATTAGTTGTTACCAGTGACACTGTGGAGTCACCACATGCCAAGTAGCTCACTGCTATAAGAGTTCCTGCATGTTGTGTGCAGAACTGATTTCTGAGCCAGCAGGCAGGTTTTTTTTACAAGACTGCAATATGCAGAACTGTACTTGTGGTAACTGGATATTAGTCTTGGCAGAATCATTACATACTTACTAGTATCAAGGTGTTTGACTAGCTACTAGAATTGTGCTGTTAGACTGCAAAGCAGAAGTGTTTAATTTAATTAGAGATGTTTGTTACTTTTAAAAGTGCTTAAATACAATTTTTTTAGAGAAATGTTTGGCCCAGGCTTTCAAAGGCTGGTATAATTCCATGTGAAATGGTGAGGCAAATATACATTCAATTAATTTAAAAAGAAACTAAATAATCTAGGTGAGATCATCCATTTAGCCTTTATAATCATCACTGTAAACTTCCTCAGCTTGTCTGGCTTTGGCTGTCATTTGATACCTAGAATGTAAGCAATTTGGGGCAGGGACAGTTTCTTCATTATCTATTTATAACTGTTTTCATGCAGTGTGGGTAGGGCATATTGGTGCTTGAACAAGAAATCTAATGAGCACACATGTCTTTGGTCATCTCATAACTCTGTACCCACATTTCACCTGTTGCTGTAATTGTAACTTTCTTTATTCTTCCTAATATCTTGTCAGGCTTTTGACCCCCTATCTCCAGAGTATAAAAGCATGGTAGAAGTGTAGTCCAATAAATCAGTGATAAATTAGTCTAGACAGGAAGACAACACAAATTTGGAGAGAAACTGTTCATTCCTTAAAAAACAAAAACAAAAACCAAACCAAACAGAAAACCTGCAAAAGCAAAGTGAACAAATTAATTTAAGGGCTTGACTAGCCCGGGAGGTTTTAAAACAGTTGCTGTTGAGTGCAGTGTTTTTGTGACAGTTTGTGGAGTCTCTTTTAGTGTTCTCTGTCTTCCAGAGTTACTCTAATCACAACTTTGTTTCACAACTGTGAAATTGCCTTACTGTGGACTGGAAGGTGGATGCTTTTCTCCCTCTATTTATCTTCTATTTTAACATGGCATTTTCACACAGGTAGCATTACTGATGAGTTTCTAATTTTATGAAGTCCCTCATCCCAGTGACTCTACTGCTGGCTGTGTGAGTAATGCAGAAAATCTTACAGAATTAAGTTGTTCTCAGTTCAATCAAGTCCAAGTTCCTTTCTGCCCAAGTTAGACTGACATTTTTTGAAAAAGGTGGGTGAAGACCTGAAAAACAATGTGTTCTGACAAAGCTTTTTTTGAATAGGGGTGTAAGTGTAGGAAGATACTTCCTGCCCAAAATGGAATAAAAAAAAAAAAGAGGACCATCAACTGTCCTTCAGTTTATGGAGGGTTCTCCTTCAGTTATAATTTTAGTTATACAACTTTTTCTCCTAAAGATGATTGGTGATTTAAACTTCCTGTTGTTGTTTTATCAGTCATTTTATTTTGAGACTGAAAATAGGCAATTTTTAATGCCATTTCTAGATGCAAAATTTTAGATGTTCTTAGAGCAAGAGCCTAAATATTGAAACTGTTGGGCAATTCAGTAAAAGCAGGCAAAAAAAAAAGAGTAGAAAATAACAAAGCAGCGCAAAAGGACTGGTTTACAGGAAATCCTCACTTCACTTTTACTGTTACATTTTGAAAGTTCACAAAGAAAATGATTGAGATGAGGTTAAGAGAGCAGCTATCTCAAATCACCATGTTCAGGAGAAACCAAGAGTTTCAAACCCCAGGAGTGACAGTGTGGCATTTCAGTTTGCAGAGTGCTCTCTTCTGCCAGCTGTAGGCTCTTAGTGGATCAGAAGAATTTGACTCAATACAATTTTTTTCAGGTTAACTGGCATTAGGAAATACACTTTCATTATTTTCTTATTTTATTTTAGAAGGCAAATTTGGAATGTTTTAAACTCTGAATTTTTGTTCAGATTGCTTAATTTGTAATCTCTGTTATGCAGGTTTATTTTGTATTTTACTTTTAGAAATGCTGTGGAACTATACTGATCTGTTACTGATCTGAACTGTTAGGTGGGCAGAGCTGTAACAACAGATGATGAAATACTTATTCTTCCAATTCATAGAAAATTACTTGTTGCTGTCACATGGAGTATTTTATTTATGGTCTAGGACTTCCCTGTGCTGTATGTACACTTAAGAAACAGTACCAGTCCTAGGAAGATTACAGTGTTACTGTACCATGAGAGACAGAGGAATAGAGATGGACATTCATAGAATCATAGAATTGGCTGGGTTGGAAGGGACCTCAGAGATCATCAAGTCCAACCCTTGATCCACTCCCCTCGTGGTTCCCAGCCCATGGCACTCAGTGCCACATCCAGGCTCTTTGGAAAGATCTCCAGACACGGAGAATCCACTACTTCCCTGGGCAGCCCATTCCAATGCCTGATCACCCTCTCCAGAAAGAAATTCTTTCAAATCTCCAACCTAAACCTCCCCTGGCACAACTTGAGACCCTGCCCTCTTGTCTTGCTGAGAGTTGCCTGGGAAAAGAGACCAACTGCCCCCTGGCTCCAACCTCCTTTCAGGGAGTTGGAGAGAGTGATGAGGTCTCCCCTGAGCCTCCTCTTCTCCAGCCTCAACACCCCCAGCTCCCTCAGCCTCACCTCACAGCACTTGTGCTGGATCCCTTCACAGCCTCCTTGCTCTTCTCTGCACCTGCTCCAGCACCTCAATCTCCTTCTTGAACTTCCTGAGGGGCCCAGAACTGGACACAGGACTCAAGCTTTGGCCTCACCAGGGCTGAGCACAGGGGCAGAATCTCCAGGCCAGGATGCCATTGGCCTTCTTGGCCACCTGGGCACACTGCTGCTTCCTGTTCAGCTTCCTGGCAATCCAGACTCCCAGCTCCCTTTCTGCCTGGCTGCTCTCAGCCACTCTGTGCCCAGCCTGGAGCTCCCCATGGGGTTGTTGTGGCCAAAGTGCAGGACCCGGCACTTGGAATGTTGAACCTCATCCCCTTGGAATCAGCCCATATGAGAGAGAGCAGTCTTTATGTTCACAAGCACATTCGTAATGCCGGGATTTTGAGGTCAGATTTGAGTTTGTTCTTCATCTTTGTTCAAAGCCTGTTTGTCAAAACTTTGTTACTTTAGAAAAGTCAAGGCTTCCCAGGTTGCTGACCAGTTGAGGGCGTTGTGGTTGAAGTGGATGGGCTTTTAGGATACTTAATTTTAAAAAGAGGTATGCTTGATTTTAAGGGAGTTTATTCATGTGAGCATTAACCATCAGACAAAATCTTTACAAGACTTGTTAGAATTGTAGCAAACTGTGGAGGAAAGGAAAGCTGCTTGTGTGCATTCAGCTAATCACAGCATGAATAAAAAAAAAAAAAAATCATTTTTCACCTCTTTGTTACTTCAGTTTTCCCCTTTGTCTATTATGCTTTTCCCGTGGGTGTCTCTCTTGAGGATGGGTGGATGTGCAGAGCTGGGAGTGCCTCACTGAACGTTGGCTCTGTACTTGCTGGTTGCTCTATCACTAGTTTAGGATCCCTGGTTTGCAATTCAACAATTACACATCAGACCAGCTGAGCTATCTCCTTCTGCCTTTCACCTTCCTCCCCATGGCAAGGCTAACCAAGCTGCTTTGAAGCAGGAGTTGGACCAGGACTGTGTGTGCCAGTGTCCTGAGACTGACAAATTTATATGAAGGGATAAAGTAACATGAAAGAAGACTGATGTGCTGTAACTGTGTAGAGATATCTGATCAAATCCATGGAATGGGAACCTGATTCTCATTGGAATTTACTTTTCATCTGACCTTAAGCTGAAATGGATGTTTAGCATCTGTCTGCAAAAATATCCATGAAGTGCATGTGCAGTGTATCAGATCTTAAGTTAGCATGGATTCCCTGTCTTGTGTCACCTTCATCTGTTTGGATTGCATTTCTGCATTTGCAGCCATGCAGCTGGAGTATAAGTGTTTTGGAAGTGTGGCTACTGGATTATGACTTTTGTTTGCTGTTTTGTTGGGAGTTGGAATTTACTTAATGAAATTGTGCATCTATAATTATCACCATCCTTGTAGAAAGCTTAATGCATTGTATATAAACTCAGATGCTTTAGATTTAGGACTTTGGAAGACTTGTATGGTGGTAAATATAATCTGCTTCATAATTCCTGTCCATTTTCTTGGGGAATTTATTAGCTTAGTGCTGCTACCAAGCAGCTTCCCACTGACTCTTTAGTTGTTCTTTAAGTGTTGCAGAGGTCTTGCATTGGGTGCGAATCCAAATGCTATTGATGATCTAAAAGACCTTACTGATTTTCTGTAAAATAGCCTCTATCCCATCAGTGCCGTTTATATGAAATTGGAAGGAATTTTCTGCCTGCTTTTCTAGTCAAATTTAATGTCTAAATAGAGGACTGAGCTGCTGCAGCTACACAGTCGCTGCTTTAAGTTTCATCATCATCTTAAAACCAAGGTAGGTGTTTCAGTAGACACACTGGGAACATGTGTAAGAACATGACCTGTTCACCTTTTTTGTTACTCCTTCTGTATTTAACTATGCTCTACCAGATTGTGTAGAAATGAGTTTGTGTAGTTGTGGTGTGAGAAAGGAGGGTTTAAAGGGAATTGGAGCTTGTGTGAGTAAGATTGACCTTCAGTTTGTGGCTAGAGTAGGGTATGAACTCAAACCCCTTAGCTCCTTATGTGTGCTTTGTATCCTAGGATAAGAATGCCTTATATTCAGTTACTGGCAAATGGTAGTTTTGAATGAGACACTGTTCCTGTCATCTGTGTGTTAGACCATTGCATCACTTATTTTATGTTGTATTTCAAAGCTCTTGATCCATGAGGCTTTGGGATTTTTCTTTTCTTTTTTTTTCCTCAGAAGTGAATTAACAATTGCCTTGGCAGTGACCAGAAATTTGGGATATCTTCAGACTTAAATAACAGTGTGAGAGTATGACGTGGAAGTAAGGAATTTATGGGTTGTGTTTTCTCCACATCCTCCCAAATCTTTCTCTTGGTCTTGTAGGAATATTCACAGCTACTAAATTTTGTCAGATTTTAGAAGACCCAACAGCCTTGTCCTGCTGAGGGTAACTACATCTGCTCTGAATTCTTAATCATAAAGTGAAAGATCTGAGAGAGTGGCTTGCTTTTTCCTATGTTAAGACCTTTGTCTTTGTATTATGCTAGAATTAATATTGATGTAGGTGTTTATATTTGGAATGGCGGTACTAATGCAATGTCAGTGACTATTGCACTATGTTACAATTGTCTTTTTCTAGTATAAGCTATCAGTGTCTTGGGAGAGCTTTACCTTGGGTTGCTGTGGGAAATCAGGTGTGTTTGTAGGGGATGTAGTAATTTACCCTTTGTTATTGCTTTTAAGATGTGCTCTGCTGGCACCTGATATAGAAGTTTCTGCTCCAGAAACCACTCCTCTATGTGCCCAGCTTTAGCTTGCCCTAGCTCAGCTGCAGAGTTTTGTTTGGATCTACTGAGCAGATTTCCTACACTACTGGGGATTAGTAAATAGCACTGCTAGGTATCCAGCTGGTTATCTAAGGTAGAACTTGATACAAGTATTGAACCAATTTTTCATGTATAACATCCTGCTTTTTTCTCTTGGTAGTTTCAGTCCAGGTTGTTGTGTGAAAGACATAACAGAAAATGCAGTCAAAATCTCTGGAAAACCTTCCTTCTATTTCTGCACATATAGAATCCTCTAAGGAAATTGCATGTGGCATAGAGCTGGGCAGAGCCAAGGTAGAAGGTCACCAGAGGAGAAAGCAGCAGCAAGTGGGAACTCAGTCTTTATGTCTACAACTTATTTCAGTACTCTTTGGAATACTGCGAGTTCACATGTGTACTGATGGTAAACTAAATTTTAGTAATTCAGAAGTGCTTGCTTGAGGGGTTTGTACTGAAGCCATCCTGGAGTTCTTTTAAAGATTTATATACCTTTAAGACTGTACTTGTCACCCACACAGGTTCTATCACCAAGTATCAAGCTGCTGAATAGTGATGGCAGATGTCAGTAGGTGGATATACTACCAGTGAGGGACAAAGTAGCACTTATCAAGATGAGTATTTTTCTTCACCTGAAATTATAGGGGTCAGAAATGGTCTTCGAGGATTTAAATTTATTTATAGTCTTTAGAAAATTCAATAAAGGGTTCACCTTGGCTTTGGTCCAAAAGCAGTTAAAGTCCTTGGTAGGCTTTCTTCTTATTTTATTGAGCTTGGACCCTGGCTTCAAGGATAGAATGAAACTTTAGGTTTTTAACTACAATGGGAAAGAAAAGGGAAGGCTCCTGTTTCCCAAGTGAAGATTACATTATTGGGATGTGCCACAGAATATAGAGCTTGGTGGCAAATGAGTGAACCACAACTGGCATGAGCCAGTTTGAACTCATTACTGCAGCTTTCTCCTGGCAACTTGCAGTGCAGCTCACAGAAATGAACTTCTGTGAAAAGGATCATTCATCTGCTCCTGCTGGGGGGTGGAAGGAAGTCAAAGTGCCAAAAGAGCAGACAAGATATCAGTACTTAATTTTTTTATATACAGGGAGAGAGGCAGGCACCTGTTCTTCTAGTTTTGGATGTAAGAATACAGTTTGTGGAGTCTGAGTCCAGCAGACAAACTAAATGTATAAAGAACCAAAATCCTGTGTACTCAACTTTTGTTGAAAACAACATGAAAATTTCATAAGAATATTTTATAACCTGTGTGCTAAATATGCAGCTAAAACAGGCTTTCACCATCCCCTTCTCCGAATTCTAAGACTGTGCTGATCAGTCACACTTCCCTTATTCCTACTGCTTTTGTATTTGTAACAAAATTTGCCAAGGTTGGAGGACTGATACTTAAAGGCACAAAGTAAATTCTGCAAATGGTAGGAGAAGACTTGGGATACTTTGTTTCACTAAATTTGCCAATCTAGTTGGAAAGGAAAATAGACTTTTTTTTTTTTGTTAGAATCCTTTGAAGTTCTGTGAAGGACTTTTCTGTCCCAGAGATTTTTTTTTTCCCCCCCCAACTTTATTTCAGCTAATAAGAGATGCCGTCCTTCCCCATTAACCTCTTGTTTTCCAATATTCTCACTCTGCCTTACAGCAAAGCTGTTGTTGAAATCTTTATGGCTGTTGTACTATAACACCTGCCCTCCAACTAAGCCAGCAGAACAGCCAAGCTCAGACACTTGCTCTCCTTTGAGTTCTGATACTTCACACAAATCGGTCTGAGAGCTCTGGGCATTGGTTTAAGCTGGAAGCAGAATCAGCCTGTTTGCAATCTGCCCTGCTGATAGGGAGGGAGATTTTTAGGTTCCATCATTCTTTTTCTTGCAGACATTAACATGCCACATATCAGTGGCATTTGAGAGCACAGATCTACTGTTACTTCTGAGCATGCCACTGACTTCATAGTGGAGCTTTCAATGAATCAGATGCATTTTCTGTTAAAGAATAGAAAAATGTAACTGTGGTTTAAATCAGAATTTAAGTTTTTGCTTTGTAGCCTGGACACTTTCTAATGGGATAAGTTTGTAATGTTTTTATTTTATTAATATTCACAAATCTTCCTTCACTCCTTTTTTCTTTCCAAAGTATATTTGGTAGGTTTGAGAGAACTTGAGCCTGAACAACTATGTTGCTATTACAAAAGGGAATGCTTGAGAATTCAAGGACAAAAAAAGACATGTATGAAACTGTCTGAAAAGAAATACCTATACATCTACCCACTTTATTCTCAGACACAATGGTCTGGTTAACAGAAACAGTAAAATGAGGCTGAAGATGGCACAGCTCCAAGGAAAATGCCAAGAGCTAATAAAGGTTTCTAAGACTTCTTTGTTATCTCTCTCTTCAAACTGATTCTTCTCTTAGTTTCTTGAAGATGGAGTAACAGGAATGAGGGCTTTGGAGATCCAATAGGTATAACTGGTGTAAATTGTGGCAGCATGAGACCCACAGTGATTTATGTTGTGGTGACAGAGACTGATCTGAAGATGATTCTTGGTTGTGTAGAGAATGAAAGGTTCATTTTTGTCATCACTCAAGGCAATAGTATTATCTAATTTTATAATCTGAACAGAGGAGTTGTGAGTCTATAAACATTATTTAAGGATGTGCTTTTCTGTTATCACAGTCTTTTCCTCAAGCAGGTGTCTTTTCTGTTAGGCCTGCTTTTGATCTTGTTTTGACTGATGGGTTTTATAGCAATCTCTAGTGACTGTTTGTATCAAGATGAATAAAAACGAAATACTAAAAGCAAAAAAAGCAGACTTAGCACCTGCTCTACTTCTAGCCCACCCCTTCTTTCTGCCACATGCTCAGCAGCACAAAGCTTGGGACTGCTGTCACATCAAGAACCATCAGAACACGTGCTGGATTTGGTGGTTACAGCACAAGGTTCTATTTAAGCAGAGGTCAAAGTGGAGCTGTTATGGTCTTAGCTCATTGCTTAAAATCTCTGCAGTGAGATTGCAGGCCTGACAAATGGAAAATACATTTGAACATTGACATAGCTATCTGCACTGCTTAAAAAGAAATTAAAGAATAATAATGAAGTACTGCATGTCATCCAGTACCTCAAGCCTGAAGACCTGGGATAGACTTGCAGTGGATAAGGGCACTAGGTAAGCAAAGGATGAGGGAGGCAGTCCCTTCTTTTAGTTCAGTGTCCAAGCTCTTTGTGTGAAATGTTGGGGGAGCCACCACACATCTCCATTCAAGACAGGAAAGAGACTGCAAGCAGAATAAATTGTCTTTTAATGTCCTTTCTTGAAAGAAAGGACTGGATGTGATGTTGCTGTGTTGTTCTTCAATAACAGACCAGGAAAGTTGAGACAAATTCAGTTTTACATCTGTACATCTCTTCACAACATGCTGTGGACTCACAGCTATGTTTTGCTTTTATTCTCCTGAGCTATATGGGTTACTTAAAGAGTTATCCCTGTTGCCTGCCAGTGTTCTGTGTAACCATTCTCAGCTGTTATCACAGCCTGGGCTGGGCTGAACCTCTGCATGGATGGAGTATGCTCAGCTGAGTGTCTGCTGCAGTCAGACCAGCTTGAGATGCTTGGGTTGTTCCAATTTAAGATGGCCATGCTGTGCAGTATAACATGTCTGAGGAATGATGTAAACAGTATATTTTTGTTCTGCCAAATAAGTTTCTTGATGCCTAAGGAATCATTCTTGTCTTCCTTCCACAGCCATTCATGGAGACTTACTGACTCCACCAGTCAGGTTTAGCCCTAGATTCATGTACTTGAAAAACTGACACATGCTTAGGTTCTTTGTTGGTGTGGTACCAAATAACTCAATACTCTATACATCAACCATTTTGATTTTGTACAAGTTTGTGGTCTGCCACAAAATGAGTTTCAATAGCCTGAGGGCTTTTGAACGAAGTAACTCAAGTTTATGTACATGCTAACCTTTGAATTTCTCAGATTCACTTGCATGATAATTTAAATAAAGATTTAGGTATAAAAATGGAATTAAACCTTTATGATGACATTTAGAGTAATTTGGATGTGTCCTCCTCTTGGATTACTCTTAAAAACCTTTGCAGTTGCTGATCCATAATGTGGGTAATAAAATTTTATCTGAAACTATTCTAATGTTTGAGCTCTAAGTGTGAAGCAGCTCTTTTCTTGTTAGTATTTGGATGCTACTTATGTTTTCTTTTCAGCATGACTTGTAAGCATAGAGACTTGGATGTGTTATTTTCAACTTTGGATTCAATATAGATTCCATCTTTGGATATACCCCCGGCTGAGCTCCCTCTAATGGAGGGGAATCTTGAGGTTTTGGGTATTAAACAGATTTGCTCTTTAAGTTTAAAACAATCTATTAAGAGTGCACAGTATTTGTGAAGCAAAGACTCCTGAGTGTGGTTTTTTCCATGTAGGTTTTAGAGCAAAGTCTGTGACTTGAAATGTCCAGTTTGTATATATATCATGTTTGTCATTGGTGATACTGAAGACCTTTTGATATTTGATTAAACCATATTAATGAAAGCATAGATCTGTACGAGATGTTTTAGAAGTGGAAATTTGAGAAGTAGCATGAGTACCCTTTGTAAGGGTATAGGTGATAGCTTCAGCTCCATATTGTTTTAAACAGACTTGAATCAGGTTAGCTTGTCCTAATGCTTGGGGTTTTTTAATGTTGTAACACAGAACAAGTCCCAGAATTTATGTCAGAAATCTTCTGAGCTAGGATAGTGTGCAGTCAACACCAAGGGGTATAGATAGAATTGAAATGCATGGGAGGGTCATCACCAAGCCATGTATGCAAAGCTTCTAACAAATCAAAGCTACTGAGAGGCCATAATCTAAGAATGCAATTACTGGCAGACATGGTCAGTCTTTTTTCTTCTTCTTTTGTCCTGTAAGAATGAAAAAAAAAAAGACACTCATTGAACCACTTATTTTCTGACTAAGATCTGTTTTGAAAATCTAATTGTGATGTGCACCAGCAAGTCTGAGCTTGTGTAACCTGTAGGCCAAAAAGAGGGTGCATTGTGTTTTCATTTATGCAAGGAGATTTCAGTATGGCACTTCTTAAGTGCAAGGTCTGAGGAATAACCTTGTATGATTTGGTGTATAGATGGAAAAACACATTGTGATAAGGCAATATGGACATGATTGCTTGTAAGCTGAGGATCAAAATTGATCAAAAGTTTGTGTGTACATCACTGGTGCTGAGGAAAATGAAAAAGAAAAAGCTCTCCTTTGATTTTTTAATTTTTTTTAATGGAAAATGAAATCTTTTTCAATCAGCATTCTTGAAGTGTGGCAGTCCTTTCCAAAAGAACCCATTCAGCATATCAAGGGGCCCTGGGAATTCCCTGCTGGCCCTCTGTGGGATTAGAGTGTTTCTATTTACAATTCATGGACTTGACTCAAAGAGGAGCTAGACTGAATCTTAATTCTGTGAAAGTTCTTGAACATCTTTGAACAACTGAACCCACTTTTTCTCAGAGCAGAAACAGTGCTCTTTGCAGTTGTATCTGTAGCCAAATCACTCCTATTGATACTGTTTAAATTCCAGATTATTACAGCCCAAAATCCCAGACAAGTCAGCACCTGCAGCTCTTGTGGTTCCTTAGACTTTCAAATAAAAATGCTGCTGTTGCATTAGGGTATCAAAAAACAAGTGCTCACTGGTTTGCTCTTAAGAAAACCATACCCTAGCACATCCCAGAATATCTACACACAGCCACACGTGGGTCTACATGAACATGTTAAATGTCTCAAACTAACCATGGATAGTTTCTTGGTTCAGGCAGCAGAATTTCCTGCTGAAATACTTTCCCAGTATTATTATTGATGAAATCCATACTCAATGTGTCTGCCTACAGAATAAATTTTCTTTCAGCTATAGAGAACAGTGAGCTATTCTAAAAAAAATATTAAAATACTAAAAATGACAAGACAAAAAGATTACTCATAATAAAAGAATCCAGATGCTTACTTCATATATTCTGAGGAAAGAAATCCCATGTTAATTCAATACTTTTTACTGAGTCTTATTAGTGAAATGATACCAAGTGTTCTGATTCAATGCAGTTCTTAACTGTAGTAACATCTCCTGCCTTGAGAGGCTCCTTGCTCTTTCCAGAGCAATAAATCTGTGAGGCTGCTGCACTGGATTGAGTTTAGTTTTTCAGCACTAGGGTAACTCATATTGCCTAGTCATAATTTATTTGTGGGTTTTAGTACATTCTGACAAATGCTGCTTATTCACTGCATCTTCTAATAAAATAAAGTAATACTGTTTTTTGTTTCCAAGAATATCAAAGTATATTTTTAAATTGGAAAAAACAGGATTGGAACTTTTTAGGACCCAGTGAAGCAAAAAATGTGAGTCAAGTAATAAGATAATGATTACTGTAGTATAAGGTTACAGATCTTTAAATACAGATATGATAAGTGATTAAAATCTGCCAGCAGAGACCTTGTATTGCATCTGTATGTTCTGATTCTGATCTATAAACACATGGTGCTATTGAAGGCAAAGTTAAGAACACACAGGTAAGACCTCAGGAACAGCATTTCAGCAACATTCCTGTGCCTACTGTCTGGGTCAATTCCCAGTTTTCTGTTAAATTTATAATTTAAACTGGATGAAGTTGATGGTTGCCCGTGAAGAACACCAAATTTCACACCTCTCTGTAGGACATCTTGGAATAAAAGTCATTTTAGGTCACCTAAGGAATGCTCAGAGTCAGAAGTGCTTGGTGGAATGATTCTTTCTGAGCTTTACCTTTTCCAGGTTTTCCAAGTGCCATGCCAATAGCATCTTTGGTTTAGGTCTTTCAGGTCACATTCCTTGGTACTGAAATTCCTTCATCTTTAGAGCAGCAGAGAAGTCTTGAGCCATCTGTTTTCCATTGTGTATCAAAAAGGCAGGAGAGTGTCAGAAGTGCACTGGAATTGCAGAGGACTCCAGATTTATTGAATTTGCAAATGACTATTCCCAGCAACAGAGTGGGGCAGGAAGGATTGCCTGACAGTATGAGCCTGCAGCAAAAAAAAAAAAAAGGAGGACATAAAGAAATCTCCCCTGTCAGGCCTTGGATAAACTTGTTGAAAGAGGGTCTTGGACTCCATGTGAATTGAGAGCACTATAGTTTGTGGAAGATGCAAAGAAGTTGGCCCATTTAAAGGTTTATGGAGAAAGGGGGAGGGGGGGGGGGGAAAGATTCAGTATGTGTTTTAATCTTGTCCCTGAAGAGGAAGCCAGCAGTAATCCCTTTCTCTTCATTCAGAAACTTTTTATTTAAGAGTCAGAGCTTTCTGGCAAAGAGTCTGAGCTTTTGGAAGGATTCTGTGGACTTCTGAAGCATTGGGTTTGATAAACTCCTAAAGGGTTTAGGCTCTTCTCTCTTGATAGGAGAAGCTTAAGTAGTACTCTCAGAGCTTGATGAGTATTCCCTCTTGATTTCAAGTGAGGTAATTTGAGTTTCTCCTTAAAAGATCAGTTCTGTGGGGGTGCAGCAGAGAGGATAGTGTCAGAAGCTTTGTTTGTGACTACCCAGTGATAACAGGCAAGCTCATGCATCAAGCCCAAGATATTCTCAAACAATCAGCCCTGACTCCTAATGAGTTTTATCAGTAGAAAATTTCTGCCAACCAATAATGTCATAAAGTCTTGGCTGTAGTGCTAGTTTTGGTGTAGTCACAATCTAAACATTTTTATAGTCTGGAGAGATTGAATTGTTGGTGCTTGTGCGAGGTCTCTGCTTACAGCAACAAATCTTTAGAGATCACAAGGTGTCTGGGATATGCAACAGATTTGCAATACTTGTCTAAATTTATCTCCTTAAACTAAATGATTGCTAGACTAAAGCAATTGCCTTTTTAGCCAAACATCCCTAAAATAATAATCTGTTTTCCTCACTTGATAATCTGTGGGTTTGGTAGAGAGTCAATCTTCAGGTACTTTCTGAGAATATAAAAAGCAGCTTTTTGAAACTGTCTATTAATGTTATAAAACTAAGAGTGATGTAAACAAAGTCTTTATTAATTTCATTTATGCCTTTTCTCTCTCTCCTTGAACCTGATATATCGTGGCCTGTCCCAACTTTTTTGCTCTTAATTAGTGCTTAAAAAACCCAATTTGTTTGTTTTCTGTGGCTGTACTTGAGAAGGGTAAGCAAACTATTTTAGTTGACTGTGTTTCTATGTGAACACAGAGAAGTGTTAAAGCAGTAAGTGATAAGGAGTGGCATTTCTGGGTCAACTGCTCTTAACCAGACATCATTGTCATTTTGTAGTCATGGTTTGGCCACGTCCTGAGGAGAAGATGACTCCAGTCTTTTAATCTTCCCTGTCCTTTGCCCAGGAACAGGTTTCTAAGCTGTGGTGTCAGACCATCATTGCCCTGTGCTGCTGTAGTGTGTTAGCTGCCACCCACCATAGGAACACCACTCATCTACATCCTGAATCCTGCTTTTTTAGCTTTCCTTTTAAAGAGGGCTCAGTGCTTGCTACACAGAAAAAGGAAATCAAATGTTCTTATTGAGCTCATCCCATGGCTCTAAGCCAAAGGACGAGTGGTAGTGGAAGGCAGTGACTTTTAAAATTCTTTTGAATACAGCACAGTTATCTTGAGGCAACAAAGCTATCAGTATAGGGCCAAATGCTTATTATGATTCAGACAAGATTTGTGTGTATTCTTTATATCTTGCAGAGCATGATTTATGATGGGTAATAGCTTTTAAAGAGAGATCATTTTTCAATATAATTTTTCTTTTTTTTCTGTAAAGCCATTCAGACACATACAGTGGTTCTAAATGGACCAGCAGTCCACCACAGTGTGACCATTTTCCCTACTCCCAGCCTTCCATATTCCTGTTTTAATAGCCTATAGAAATTGGAACTATTCTTCACTTTATATGTCATTTCCCTATGCACTGAATCTCTCAAAGCAAAAAAACTGAAAATTAATGAGCCATTCAGATGATTTTTACTTAAATGAGGACTTCAGTACTGTGCTGCTTGGTTTCTTGAGACAGCAAGTTGAATACTTTCAGAATAATAATCTTAAGAAGATGACACTAAAGGAAAA
Source organism: Calypte anna (assembly GCF_003957555.1). NCBI lineage: Eukaryota > Metazoa > Chordata > Aves > Apodiformes > Trochilidae > Calypte > Calypte anna. The sequence continues at coordinate 3,727,613 of NC_044255.1, read as the reverse complement.
GTTGATTTCTGGTACATGTGCAGATGCTAAAGCAGTGTAACACCATTCTTCACACATTGGAAAATGTGGCTGGCTTGCTTAAGGTCAAGGATAGAACTCCCTCAGTAGCCCTAGATTGAAAAAAGAACTTTTTTTGTATTTCCTGGCTTGGACACTCACACAGAGCCTGCTTTTCCTGCCTTTGAACACATGCTTTCATACTAATCAGAAATTTCAGACCCAAGGGATAAAACATAAGGCAGGAGATTGGCTTAGTAATTATGGAGTTGGAACTCTTTATTGCTCCGCAGAGCTGGGATTTGAGAGAGCATTCATGTTACACTGCAGGTATCAGGACTTGCAGCTAAGATGAAAAAAAGATGAAAGTTCATATTTTCACTTGTCTGTGGGGTTGGTTGAGTTTCAAGTCAAGCCATGAAACAAGAAATTTTCTAGTCAAGAGAAATTGGCAGCATTCTGCAACTTCAGACATGGGTGTATTGGCATGAGGACAATTCTGAATAGATCGAGTGTCAAATCCTGAGTTCTGCTCAATTTTCCTAACACTATAAGGGAATTATAAGTAATATCAATACATGCAGTTTTATTTGAACTTTTTTTTGCACAAGGTTGACTTATTTAATACTTAGCATTTCGTGTGTATGTTTATTCCAAAACCATATCTCACTAGGCAATGCAAGGAAGTATTAATTTATGGAAGAGATCATTTGATCTGCCTCAGATGCTAAGGATGTATCTTAGGGATGAAAGGTCTGCTTTGTGTTTTCACCTATAAGGCTGTAACTTTTAATTCTTTCTATGAAAGGCTGTAATAATACTCATGTAGTTGCATTGGAGGCAAACCTTCATAAAGTGGCTAAAGTCCTGGAAAGAGACTGGCTTTTTCCAATAGTATTGTAGGCTTTATTAATTATTTGTCCCTATTGATGACCCCCTAGTGATGGGGTCTTCTCTGAGCTGCTGTCTGAATTCTGAATGATAACCAAAGTCTGGGCTGTAGCAGTGGGATAGTGCTGATGGCAGCAAGGCTGGTAGGGAGTGCTAGGGAGTTGAGGACAGGCAGGTAAAGAAATTATTGCATTAATGTGGATGAATACCTGTGTGCTTTGAACCACATCTTCTTCATCTGTCTCTTTATGAACCCAAACACACTGCTCCCTATTGCTGTTTGGAAATAGCACAGGAAGGGATTCAGCATCATATATCTATCCCAGGTCTGCTCACAGAAGGTGCAGGGTAAATGAAATAAGCTTACATCAAAAAACATGACTGTGACTTAAATCCTAAAATTAATACTAAAGCTTCAAGGAACCTGACAGGGAGGAACTGGGGCTTTCAGGGCTGTAATAGTTACACTTCACTTGCCATGTGCCTGTCAAAGGATTGTAATGTGGCAGGAAATGTTGTAAGAGTTGCCAACTAGAGATCACAGCATATTGTGCATGGGTTTCTGAGCCCAGGGTGCATTGCCCTTATTGAACTGGGGTGTGAATGCAGATATGAAACCAAAGCACTGTTTGCAGGAAAGGACTATTTTAGGGACAGCTGTATCTAGAGACATGGAATCATGTAGAGACAGGAACTGATCCACGGGAAGCTTAAACTGGAGGCTGTCTGTAGGGATTCAGCAAAAGCCTTTTCTTCATCCCTCATCCCTGCTGGTCAGTATTACACAGTCTCCTCTCACATAAAGTGTACAAAAGGTTCCCTACACCACTCCCCTTTTAGATTAGTTGGCTTAAAATTTTAAAGAAAACTTTTCATTGGAACTCATGGGGAATGAGGATGGCATAAAGAAATTCTCCATGAGAACAAAGAATTACTTTAACCAGCAAGGAATGGTGGATGCTTTTTCTTTGTTTCTTTCTTAAATATAATCTTTCCTTAATGGTAGAAGGCTTTGTAACAACTGAATTATAAACATGATAAAAATAGTAGATACTATGGAAATGAATTCCAACCTCTTTGATAAAAGGTAGCTTTAGAAGAATCATGTCTATAGAAAGCTTTGGATATAATCTCCAGTAATTCTTTGAAGAATTGTTTTATGTAAAGTAATACACTAAGGGTATCTAAGCTTCCATATTTTTACTTGTATTGAATTATGTGCAGCATTCTTCATGTAAAAATTGTGTTTCACAAATGTCTGTCATGTGTAGATTTGGCATGGGCTAAAAGCAGTAATGGAGTATTCCTGGGGTCCTGAAAAAACAACATTTACCAGGAAGGTGGGCCCAGTTCTGTTCAATATCTTTATGGATGATTTAGATGAGGGGATTGAGTCCATCATCAGCAAGTTTGCAGATGACACTAAGCTGGGGGGGAGTGTGGATCAGCAGGAAGGCAGGAGGGCTCTGCAGAGGGACCTGGACAGACCGGAGAGTTGGGCTGATTCCAAGGGGATGAGGTTCAAGAAGGCCAAGTGCCGGGTCCTGCACTTTGGCCACAACAACCTCATGGGGAGCTCCAGGCTGGGCACAGAGTGGCTGAGAGCAGCCAGGCAGAAAGGGAGCTGAGAGTCTGGATTGCCAGGAAGCTGAACAGGAGGCAGCAGTGTGCCCAGGTGGCCAAGAAGGCCAATGGCATCCTGGCCTGGCTCGGGACCAGTGTGGCCAGCAGGTCCAGGGAAGGGATTCTGCCCCTGTGCTCAGCCCTGGTGAGGCCACAGCTTGAGTCCTGTGTCCAGTTCTGGGCCCCTCAGGAAGTTCAAGAAGGAGATTGAGGTGCTGGAGCAGGTGCAGAGAAGAGCAAGGAGGCTGTGAAGGGATCCAGCACAAGTGCTGTGAGGTGAGGCTGAGGGAGCTGGGGGTGTTGAGGCTGGAGAAGAGGAGGCTCAGGGGAGACCTCATCACTCTCTGCAACTCCCTGAAAGGAGGTTGGAGCCAGGGGGGAGTTGGGCTCTTTTCCCAGGCAACTCTCAGCAAGACAAGAGGGCAGGGTCTCAAGTTGTGCCAGGGGAGGTTTAGGTTGGAGATTCGAAAGAATTTCTTTCTGGAGAGGGTGATCAGGCATTGGAATGGGCTGCCCAGGGAAGTAGTGGATTCTCCGTGTCTGGAGCTATTTCAAAAGAGCCTGGATGTGGCACTGAGTGCCATGGGCTGGGAACCATGGGGGGAGTGGATCAAGGATTGGACTTGAGGATCTCTGAGGTCCCTTCCAACCCAGCCAATTCTGTGATTCTATGTGTATAATGGAACGTGTGAGCATTTCCATTGTTTTCCAAGAGGTTATTTGCATTTTAAAAATTAAATTTTGAATTATTTTCTTTGAATTAAAGTTTTTTTAATTTTAAAAAAATTAGATAATTTGGCTCAAATTAAAGCTGAAATGAAGATAAATTAGTAATGGGTATAATTTATTAATTTGCAAACTTAGTCTCTTTTTTACTCAAAAGTTGTATTGTGAGTTGTGCATGCAGCTTATTTGTGAGAGACTTAAGTACTTCCAGTAGCTGAATAGATGATGGTTGCACATATGGGTTTGATAAATGGGTATGAATAAACAAGCATGCATTCCAAAATATCTGTTCTCCATAATATTTTTCTGTGAGACTTAGCCCATAATGACTTAAATTCAAGCTTTCGTGGGATTCCCAGAAAAACAAACATTTCTTTCTCTTCCAAATCTTCTCATGGCAGTGCTGTTATCCAGCACGGTTGTTTTCCAGCACAGCAGATGTTTAAGAAAATGACCTAAAATGTTGTTCTTCAGCAGTGATACTTTGCAAACAACAAGGTCCATTTACAGATGTTGTCTTAAATAATATAATCCAGTACAAATCAACAAACAAGAGAACGTGCCTAGTATCCAGGATTTTTTTTAATTAAAATTCAGCCTTTTTCTGAAAAGCTTCCGGAGGGGTATCCCATGCTTTTCATAGTACAGGAGAGGATGTCAGGTAAGAGGAGGCCTGAAAACAGTGCCAGCTGGATGTTAGGTTCTTGTTTTCTTTCTGTGCAAAGCCAGCAGTGCCTCTGAAGAGAATGGTTCTTGGCTTTGTGCTCCTGGTTCTTGTCAGTCTGTTGCCTCTTTCTTTGTGCTTATGCAAGTGTTTGTGCATGTATGTTTTGAACCAGCAAAACAGATGGTTGGTTTTAGGCCACAGTGGGACCTTGATGGTGTTTGTTCTGCAGTTTTGCAGCTGCTGTGGACACTGTGCATCCCTAGTGTAGATGTTGAGTGCTCTGAGTTCTTTGCACATTACTCTAAGCACCTTAGTTTGATCAGTGTCCTGAGCGTCTCCTCTGAAAGTCAAGGTACAAGGTTGGTGTCTACTGAATTCACACTACAACATTCCCTCTGCTAATTCTTGTGTACAGAAAAAGCCTACAACTGTTGTTGCAAAGTAGTTCAAACTTATCTCTATAATTTTTCTAACATTTAGTTGAGTTTCTGATTTGACCTTCATGAATTTTTCTAAGAAGGTTTGCAAAAATCTGACCACTAATAGAAGAGAAACCAGGAGCCTGATTAATACCATTCTTGTTATCACAAGGCAGATTCTCATGTAAAGCTGACATCCCACAGCCCATGCTTCATTTGGTGCCAGCATTCTTTCCTGAATAACTCAACTTAAAACAGCAGGATACACCAAAGAGGCTGGTAAGATTTGCAGTCTGTGGTCTTTAGGAATTTCCTGTATCAATAGACTAGTTTTGAAATTTTCTCGTAGATGTCAAAGCTTGTTTTAAAAATGCATTTTCATTTTAGTCATGACAGTGTAGCCTAAAAATAATTCAATTGCATTTTTCTCAGTGTTTAGAAAAGTCAGTTTTTCAGTTTTATTCCCATTATTGCATGTTCATATGAAAAATACAGACTTGTGTGCAGAGGTGAACAAAATACCTGGGTTATGCTACTTTTAGGATCAGAGCCTTCATTCTGAATATTGCTAGCTTTGATTATCCTAGGTGGAGAAAGATTAGATAGAAAAGATTATTCAAAACACGTGTAGTTTAGATTGTGAGAACATTTACTGAGGATGTCAGAAGAGCTCAATGACACTGTTGCCTACAGTTCAGAGATCTCTCAGCTTGTACTGACCTAGGATATGTAAGTTTGGCAGTTTGGCAACACCATAAATGAAGCTGTATTGCTTCCAGACATAAGCTGTCCTGTGTAGAGGTAACTTGGGTGTCATTGTACTCCTGGCACCATGAAGCTGCAACCTTGAAAAGCCACCAAGAGATGATTGAAGGCTAAGTTTTTTCCTCTGTAGAAGCTTAAAAGCTTTATAGAGATACTTCACCAACAGTAGCAGGACGAACTATGTTGGATGTAACTTTGTAACAGTTAATCTTGATTTGCCAGACTATCAGTTTTCTAATTAGTTTTTGCAAAACATCAAAATTTCAAGCAATAATTTAAAATTTTGTGTCAGATGACTGAATTTGGCATTTTAAGTCACTTGATGTTAAGCTGTTCAGACTAAGGCACAGGCACTTGAACTGCAGTATTAGGTTTGCAAAGTGTGTTGAGTCCCATGGAGCACATTATGGTCTCTTTTACAGGCAGTCTGGAAAGCTGGGAACACCTGCACACCAGGCAGTGTGGGGTGGAAACCTGCAGGCACTTTGTGGAAGAAGTGTAGAGCTGTAGCTTCCAAAAAGTAATAACAAGTGTAGTCATCAGTGCATGCTGTTATGCAGGGCCATCGCTGTTTCTGTGACCTAGAAGATTTTTAAATTGTGACTTCTGAATACCTTGAGTCTCAGACCTGAATTATTGGAAGTTTATGGCCTTGCTGACAAGAGTTTGGTTTAGGCCTTTCCTTTTAGCAGTGGACACCTGCCAAGGATATATTCCATATATATGTATGGAATAACTTTACTGCTGTCTCCCTTATTACCTCTTCATAGGAAATCATGCTGTTTTGGCAAGTGTTACTCCTGTCCTGTGTTTCTATCATCATCTCTGCCTTTCTTCCATATCTCTATGAATCTCCTTTGTTGTTTTCCCTATTATTTCTGTCCTGGTAACAACTCCTGAGCCTATGCAGCTGGTCTGCTGTTCTGTGTGTTAAAAAAGATGGTTATTATAGTGCTTTATTTTTAGTGCTGCTGACCGTGGAAAGGGCTGTAACATTCATGTCTTCAAGCCTCTGGGTCAGGCTGTGTGTAGATATTCTGGCTGTGAGCTTTCAGGGGCATTTGCAGCAGGTTGTCCTTTGTTGCCTCGAAGGCTCAAAATGCTGTAGAAATGGTTAGATATGGGAAAAATAGGATTATGGCACAGAAGCCATGTTCATAGGAAGCGTATTTATAGGAAAGCTATGGTGGGAAGCAGACACAGGTTTTGATGAGTTGTCAGAGATCACACAGCTGTGGTGATTGTGGAGTATTGCCTTTAATCAATGAATGTTGCATTATTTATTTCTGTTAAAGATACTATTTGGTGTGAAGTTCTTAATGCTCTCAAGCTACTTGACATATCCTGTGAACTTGCTTTGAGACTTCTTTCAGCCAAAGCTACACATACTAGTAATATTCCTGGCTAGAAAATGAAAGGTGTTTCCTCACAGAGTATTTCAGTTTGGTCTGAATAAATATTAGATATCATTGACACTGCCAAGTGATGCTGCAGAGTTGTGTACCATGTTTTCAGTTGTAATGATGTCAGCAGGGAGGAGCCTCTCCCAGTGGGGGAAGATGTCATATCTGCTCATAGGTGTGAGGTCACTGCATGTCACAGGTGTATAGAGCCTACAAGGATGTTTTCCAGCCACACCATTTGCTTTGTTTCCTAAATTTGTAGATTTTGGCAATATCCTGATGTTTAGGGGAAAAACCCAACCAATCAACCCATCAAAACCAAGACAGGGTGAACAATGAGGGAAACACTTGGATCCAGGAGTAGGTGTTTCTGCATCCAACACTGAGGTTTGCAGGTGAGCAGTGAGAGTCATGTTCAGAGGTTCCTGAAATCGAAGGGGGAGTAGCAAAATGGATTTCCCCACAAAATATCTGGCTGGTTCATACCAGAGCTTCTGGCCAAGAGCCCGACCTTTGGCTGGTGCAGATCAGTCCTACACCATAGAAATGGATGCTGCCATGCAGATCTCTACCACTGCCAATCTGTACTCAAGCTCCAAAGGTGTATTCAGAATTTCTTCTTAATTATAGAGAGCAGACATGATGATTCATAGAAAAGTATCATCTTTACCCAAGATGCAACTGAATTAATTGCATGTTATTGATGCAATCTGTTTAATCAGAAGAATCAATTTGTTTATATTATACTTAAGAAATTGTACAAATGAAAAATATTTTAAAACTGAGCTTACTTCCCATGTATTTTATTTAACTGCTTCATCATCCCCTTTTTTAATTGTAGAACTATTATTTTTCTGTCCTTAAAACTTATATTTACAACCTCCCATAAGTGTATGTTTAACTGGAGCCTTTATTACTATTTATGTTGCTCATCATTGTAAACCCCTAGGAAATACCAGTTGAATTTTTAACCCTTTTTCAAGGCTGTAATCATATAGTTCTCTAGACACTTGTAAATTAAACATTCTTATTAAGTACCTTATAAAAAATGTTGTAGAACCCTCTAGGTCGTTTGTTACAGATTTGCTGTGCTGCTTGTTTGTGATGGGAAAGAATGATACAATGCTGAGAAATGTTGGAGGAGGAAATGGAAAGTTTATTGTTCTATGTGGATCTGTTGGGAATGGATCATGCTGAGATCTAAGATGCATTCAAATTGAGCTGTGAAGCACTCATGCCATGGTGGTTTTTTGCTTTCAATTGCTTTCAGTTTTTCTCCCCATGAAGGAGTATATTATCTACAGACAGATAAAATAACACAAAACTAAGTCTGCGTGGGTAAAATCTGGTAAATTTAGGAGCTGTGTTAATTTGCCAGTAATTCACATCATCTGTGCTGTGTGCTATAAGCTTTACAACATGAACTGGAATGTATTGTGTTCTACCACAGAACTTACACATCCCTCTTGCTTACCTGGAGCTGAATAGATCTACATATCCCTATATCCCTAATCTCAAAGCTACTGAAAATGGTTTCTTGGCATAATCAATCCATTTAGTTTTCATATTTGTGTGGAACTGATCCTTCAGAACTCAGGAGATGGCTGCTGGATACACTGTCAGGAAACAAATTGTTAGTTTAAAAAAAGGAATAAACAAATGCAGTGAACTCTCCTCTGCAACAGAAGTTTTTTTTAAGGTGTAACTGTCTGTATAAAGGTAACAGCCCTAAAGTTTGAGTGATTGTAGTTTGGTCCCAAGGAATAGTGAGGGTTCATGTTATCTTGGAAGGCAGTAGGATTGTTGGTATGGGTTTGCTTGGTGGCTACCTCACTCCATGCTGGGCAATTTGGGGTTGTACATTACGCTGAGGAGCCTGAATAATCCTTGCCTTTGGGTACACAGTTGCAGTTTTGTCTCTGGATGTAGAGCATCAGAAGTTTGGAATGGCCCTGCTTTAATGATGTTACCAAGGAAGAGACAGACAGCCAAGCAATTGTTCTAATGGAGTCTGGTGCTCGCCTGTTAATTTACTGAGGACAACCTTCTGTGAAAGGTAAAGCCCATATAGGATTAATTATTAAATGTGAAGTTGTTTTTTTTCTAAAGGACCTAAGGGTATTAACGGCCTGGTTGCATTAGTCACCTTCAAATAATCCCAATTGAAAAGCCTAGACAATTATCTTTTCTTAAGTTCTCTTGAAGGTTTTTAATTAAATGACAAAACAGCCTGTATTCAAAGGATTTGCAGTCTCCTTCTACTTGATGCTTGCTTTACACACAAGGTCTTAAAGTTTGATCTAATAAATATCACTAGTTTGATAGCACTAAATAAAATACCTTTGCTATTGCATACCTTTATACAACTGGAAGCAAGAGAAAAATGTGCTAGTGAATGAAGGAAAAGGTGACAAGCCTCCTCCAAACAGGGAGAAGAGAATTATAAGCTCAGGATGAAATGTGCAATGACTCTCATTGCCATATTGATAAAGCAGGATAAAAAAAATATAATAATTCAGTTCCTAGCATATAATCATTAAAGTTAGAGGAGGATTGGATTTGATGTACTTTAAGTGAGAGGCAGAAAGCAAGATGCAAGTGTGATGGATTTAAAATAGAAATTTATCAAACAATTAAATTTCCTGTGCCACACCATCCAGTGCTGCTGGCTAACTTCTGTTTACAGAAGCCACGTCAGTTACCATCTCATTTGTGTCAGACCAGTGAATTTCAGTCACTAATGCTCACTGTGTCCTTAGGCTGCTTAGCAGACCTCAGTCTGACACTCCTACCAAAGGAGTAAACAAGTCAGTGCAGGTAGCATTTTCTTTTCAAGTTTGGTCAGCTTCACCTTTGTAACCTGTTGCCATTTCCATCTCAAGCTTAATTTTCAGGGAGGATTAATTCCATTTTCTTCTCACTAGACTTGCCATGTCTAACTTTGTGAATGTGACACTCCTTCATTCTGCAGTGGGAAACAGAGAAAAACTAATGTGGAATCTGGTTGAAGGAATGTTGTTGGGGGGTCAGCTGCAGTGGTTTGGTTTAGGTTAGTTTTTTTTCCTCCCAGTGCCTAGTAATCAGGTCAACCACAGATGGGAGGGAGGTAGTGTCCTTCTTCATGGGTTTTGGGGCTTAAAGACCTTCTGGAATTGCAGAAACCATATGGTCCAAAGAGTTGCCCAGCAAATACCAGTAGGTGATGTGGGGTTGCCTTCTGTATGGTTTTAAAAAGCCACAGATGGGAAAGATGATAAATTGTAGCTTTTCTACCTTTCTCAGGTATATATTGGTGGTATATGTTGGCATATGTTTCCAGGTTTCTATTGAAAGAATAATTTTTGTTTTCATAATGAAGTTTTACCACACTTCAGTTCTAGGGCCAAAAGTTCTGCACCAAAGCATTCTGTTCAGTGAAACCATTTGTTGATTCACAAGATTACTTCACTATTTTCGTAAGAAAATGCTGAAACTTTTGAAAGCCTTTTCTCAAGGTAATTTCATACAGACTGTAAAGAAAAAATAAAAACAAACAGTGAACTACTCAAAATACATGTGGTGGTGTAAGAACACTACGTAAATCCAATTTGATTAGTCCAGTTAATCCAATAGGGATTAGGAAAGATTATATTTTTGTTTGGATACTTTCATGGGCTAACCTGGACATTTGAGGTTGATCAAATAAGACATTCTTTTAATTAGATCTTTAAGTTATGTAGCAGATGGCAAATGCTCAGTTTAATTAGAACACAATCTTTTATTTACTATTTTAAAGTATGACAGGTGAGCTTCCTCTTCAACAGAAAACCATAAAAATTACAGAAGGCCTGTAAATTTTATATACTAGTCAAGTTTTTCTGTAGTTTCATAAGAATTAAAACACATCTGTGAGATATGCTTCAGTATTCATCTCTTTTCTTTCAATGGTGCTTACTAGGTGCCTTAGTTCTCTCATTTTCTCCAGTTTTTTGGAGAAAATTACTTAAAATAATTTTTTTTCAGTTTTTTTCAGTCCTGACATCTGGACAGCTTTTGCTTCTGTTAGGGGCTGCAGTTAGGTGCCCTCTTCTTCCCACCCCTGGATCACTTGGTTTCCATGTGGGCTTCCTGCCCCAGGCTCTTGTCTTGGTGCAGCCTGGGTTTTCTCTTTTTTCTCCCTCTTGCTCTGTGTGTGATGTGCAGGCCCTTGTCTTGGTTCTGAATTTTGTCATAGCTCAAGACTTTGAGCATGGCATCCCAGGAAACAAACTCAGTGACTGAAATTCTTGGAAATGTCCTTTGTGTTATGCCAGAAGCTGAGAAAGTTCAATTTTAAAAATTTATTTTTTTAGTAGGCTTGTTTCTTTGCAGATTTTTATGAGCCTAAGTGTGGTAGCTTGCTTTGTACTGTCTGCTTGTAGTTATAAAAAGACAATTTGGTGGGATTTTCACTTATAGCATACTAGAACCAAGTCCAAAATTGAAAAAAACCAAACCCTTCTACATTTACGTGCCTGTTCAACAGCAAGTAACTACCATTGTGTGCATAAAGTGCCCTGGTTTTATTTTCATCATAGTGAATTGTCATCCTGGGGCCAATTCTTGAAGTCACAACTTTGTTTTTATTTATTCTTTATTCACAATAGCTTGACTAATTTCATTTGGGAATGAATGAGTAGCTATGCATGAAGTGAAAACTGCCTGAGCACAACTGGGATAAAATCACTGGGATTAGCAGGGGCTTGTAAATGGCAGTTGTGTCTCATTAACTTGGTAATTTTTAAGCTTATCTCACTTCTGACAATTCTCTAGTGCAGGTGTAGGTTTCTGAATAGTGAATTGAAAGCTTCTGATAATAGACTTTTTCTTGTTAAAGCTTTTGAACTCCTGAAACTGGTTCATCAATTCTCTCTTCCCCTCCTTCCAGTTTTCTGTGAATCTCTACAAACTGCTGCTGTAGTCAGATGTGTCTGGGGAGTTGTTATTTCTGCTGTTGTGAGAGTTAGAAATCACACCTCAGTCTTGGAACGTTATTTCTGTGCAGGAGAAATTCACCTGCCTCCTGTGTCTTGGGTTTTCTACATGAGGGCAGAGGGCAGGATGGAGACAACAGTTTAGAACTGTTTAGTGCAGGTAAAATCTGACTGCTGATCATTAGGGGCTGATCCAGAGGATTTTGGCCTGATTCTGGACACAGCTATTAGTCTGGGGACTTTGCTGGCTGCTTCTTGGACCTTCTGAGTGATACAGAGTTTGCACATATCCTTGTTCCAGGAAAAAATTCCCATTGATGCAGTCCCTGTACTGGTGCCTGTTCTGCCAGAATCTAGCATATGGTGTTAAGGCTAATATAAGCCAGGCTGGTTTCACTCAAGCAAGTATGCATTAAACTGAGGAGAGCTAGACTGGAATGACAGTGTTTAAGGTTCCTTAATTTGTGGTTTGAATGGTCAAGGTGTAAACCTCAAGCTTTACACAAAAGAGTCAAGGTGTAAACCTCACAAGCTGTTTTCACCAGGGAATTTCCATTTGCACGTGTGTTTGGCATCTGTCAAAGAGTGGCTTGGTGACTTTCAGCCCATCATTTAACTGTCTTAATTTATACAGAATGATGCTTATTAAGAAATTCTTAAATTGTTCTTCTTTGTGGATAAAATTTGAAAGCTTGATGGCTGAAGCTAGGAGAAGTAAAAGCATACATCACATACCAGAGCCCAGCATCCTGCCTGTGGCCTTGTGGTTGGTAGGAGAAACTCTTGGAGCAGCTTGAAGCTTTAAAGAGGTGATGTGCAAGTTCCTCAGCACTGTCCCTCTGGTTACAGCCACCTTCTGCTGCACAGGGCTTACAGCCTTTCACTGAGCATACATACAGCTGGCAAACACCACCCTCATGTTTGGAAAGCATTCACAGATGTGTTTGGATGACAAGGTTTATGTAGTAGAAAAAGTAATTTCCATAAATAAAGTGGAGGAGGAGTGATAAATTGCATTAGGGTGTTTTGTCCAAATAAATTTTCAATGAACAGTGGCATTTGAACCAAACTGTGGAAGTGTTAGTTTCTGCTTTAGATGTTAATAAGCCTAAGTGTTTGCAAAACCAAAATGTTTTTGTTGAAATGATGAAAGATTATGAAATTTGAAATCTGAGAGCTTATGAAAGTTTTGAGCTTTAATTTTCTGCTGATGCTTCTGCTGATTCTGCTGGTGCTTCAGGAATAAGGTTTCAGGAAGGAAAGCACTCCCTGTGAAGTGGTGCCTTGGGGAATGGGGACAGTCTCATGGTGGGAAGCAGCTAGGAAGGCATGCAGAGAGAAGAGCTGCTCTTATACTGTGTTCTCTTGGACACCCTTCTTTCCTCTGTCCCTTGGACATGCACAGGCTTAAATGCCCTTGGTTTTCCTGAAAACAGGTATGATTGGGCAATATTTAAGATTTTGAAAGCACTGTACAGTCTGTATGTTGGAAGTATGATCAATTTGTAGGCTGATGGCTACATAAAACCATAGTAGTAATTTGTATTCTAGTATGTAAAAAAATCATTGTATAAATTCCACACAGTATTAATAACACCAGAAATCATTAAGAATTTGAACTGCAGAAGTTGTTTTTCCTAAGCCACCAAAGAGAGTGCACATTCCCAGTGACTTTTTAAATGTTCATTCCAAAATTTCTGATGTGTTCTGGAGATATTTTCCCAGGTGTTCAAAATACATCTTGCAGGAAACATGGCTGTAGGTGTTCATGTGTTGTTACTGTATGGAGTGCTGGTGTTTGCTCTGTGCTTTGGCACATTCCTGACAAGTTGCTGTTAATCTGGGAAGCCTCTGCCTGAAGTCTTTTCCTGGCAGAATAAAAAACATCTTTCCACCATTCTCGTCTCATTTTTCCTTGAAACATTTATGCCTAAAATTTATCATTTCACATTCCTTTGTGTTTAGCTACTGAATAATTCAGAAGTTGCAAAAATACAAGAAAAGAGTTAAAAACCTGTTCTGTGCTTCCCTTCCACAGTACAAGATGTAAGTGGGACTGAAATGGAGAGTATTTAATATTTTTAGTATGAACCACTGGTTTTGCCTTGTGTTCCACAAACCACTGAAAATCTACCAAAGTTTGTTCTCTAATGGTAAAATTTACAAGATATTGATATAAAATGACATTTACATGATTTACTTATGTGCTGAGCAGTGCATTCCAATTTCCTTTGAAAAGCAAATGTACATTTAAAAGCTAGCATGGCAAATTACCTTTATATTTGGAAATTTCCTACAAAATGTTTAATCTCCATGTAGTGGATTTCAGTAAATTTGCAACTGTATAGTTCAGTTGGGTAAGCAGTATGAATGAATCATTTAACTCTTTTCTTGGATTTGTAACTTCTGAATTATTCAGTAGCTAAACACAAAGGAATGTGAAATTACAAAATTTAGGAATTAATGTTCCAAGAAAAAGTGAGAAGGGAGCAGTGGTAGAATGTTTTTGTCCTGTTTGGGAATGACTTGAGGAGGTTCTATGGCTGTAAGAAGAATGATCTTGAGATAGAGATTAATCAGGTTGAGAAAGCTGTTCCAGAGTGTGACTGCACCAGAGGTGAGAGACATTCTGTGGTATGAGGAGATGGGGGAAGAGCAGGATAAGTGGTCCAGAGGAGTGGAGAAGATTGATTCATAGAGGCTGAAGGAGGCAAATCTATGGAGGACACTGAAGATGTGAGAGGGATGATCCATGGTAATTTACTTTTGCCATTAATCTGTGGATAATATGTGTAGTGATTGAGGGAGACCCCTGAAACCAAGCAGTTGAGCATCTCATTAGGGGGCAGATTTTAATACTCTTAGCTGGAAGAAGGACTTTACCCTTTGGGCTGCCCTGCCTGCAAAGGATGAGTTCTGTAGCAAGGGAATCAGTCTGTAATTAATTTTTGCTTTACTTTGTTAGTTGAAATGGGAGACAAGTCCTAGATGCCTCAGTACTATGGACCTTGAGTATGCCATGATTTCAGGAAGTAGAAAGTTTCTTAAAGTTGTATTTGTCACTCCCCTGCAAACTTCTAGCATCCTAATGGCAAATCTTGCAAAAAAAAAAGTTACAGGCAGTATTTCCAAAGATGCTTCAGCTTTCTGTGTCTACGTTTCTTTGAAAGTTTTGCTGTTGCACTTTTGCACAAATATATATTGCTAAAACACTGCTTACCCATGTGATAGAGAGAGACCTTTTAGATGACACTCCTGTATTTGTTTCAGAGATCCTAATATTGTCTACTTTAATTGCTTCAGGTAGTTGAAGACTGAGTCTGGTTTATGTTGAATATGTATATGAATTTACATGTGCAAGTTCCCAGTAGAGTTTTACAGCTGAAATTCAGCCTAGATTATACAGAGACTGGAAAAAATAATGACCAGTCTGCTTGGGTTCCCCTCTTGATTGCTAGAACAATGTGAACACTGTTTAAATATATGGCTGTGATTTTAAGTATAGAAATTAAAATCTTAGTTTAGGCACAGTAACTGCCTAAGCACACCCCAGTCTGTCACTGCAAATAGGAATAGCACTGTGGAAGAAAAGGAGCAGAAAGGCAAATGAATCCAATATGTTTAAATACAAAGTTCAGGAGGTTATTTGGGCAAACAAAATAGCTGTCAGAAACTGGAAATCCAACACTAGTGAATCCTAGAGACAGAGGCACAGTCCAGAATGGGCAGTGTGAGAAGGAAACTAAAGAGCCTGAAATGGAATTTGAAGAGCAAAGAGTCAAAGACATAAAAATAAACAACAAGAAATTCTTGTGGTATATTAAAGACAGGAAAGACTTGGAGAGATTGGGTCCCCTGGGCATGTTATTCTATACTCTGGAGCTGTCAACTGCAGGACTTCATGTAACTTTGAAGCATGTGATGAGAACTCTCTTGTGAGACTGGATCCATCTCTAGTTCTTCCAGTATGGCAGTTCCTGCATGACAACTGCTCTTTGTTCCAAAAGCTCATGCTGTGCTGTCCCAGTTGACATGAGATCCAAAATTAATTAGAATTGGCAAATTAACCTTCAGATTCTGCAGAGAAATTTATAATGTATAAGTTATATATGTAATGCTGCTATAAATACCAGCATTACCTGAACTGTATTAAGGAACTCTAGATTTCATAAGTCTTGGAAATCCTGATTTATTCCATTCTGTTCAGAATCAGCTTAAGGACTCCTTGTGAAGTTCTCCTTTGTCACCCTGAGCTCTCTGCTTCCATCCTCATGTTGAAATTACCCAAGTACAAATCTCTTACACTTGGTATGTGCAGATAAGATTGAAAACCAGTCCTCAAGGTCATATCCTCTAAATTTGGAAACCACCTGATGCCCCCTCTATCAGTATTTTCTAACTTGGTGTATTCTCTCTAGCTGTGCCTCACTAAATGTCAGTGCAGGCTTTCCAGCATCATGAAGTTTCCCTTTCAGGGATGCTTTGGTAGTCTCTTGAAATGGAAAACTCTTGGTTCTGACAGAGCTTCCAGGATGAGGAAGCTTTTCCAACTGTTGCGTATTTGTTTCTCTAAAAACTGTGTGTAGCCAGTGGTCTGTTCTTCAGCTACCTAATAATAAAATCTGCTTTATGTGTGAGGGTTGAGATAAAGAATGGAGATGCTTAGAACACCTGCCCCCTGCTTGAGGCAGAGCTCCCTTGTATAGGTCCCTTCCAACTCAGTCTGTGTTCAAGTAGCTGCTTTATAACCTTTTCCAGAACAGGTTAATCAAGTCAATATTTTTTTCCCATAATTTTATGGAGAGTGGCATTACATGAAGATTGATTTGTAAGACAAGAGAAAACTCTTCAGCAATTTGACATTTGTGTAACAAGAAGGCAAGAGATTTGGCAGAGGAATTGTACTGGCCTTGCAGAATTCAAATGATCTTGCAAAATTTAAGGCCCTATTTCAC